>NC_057811.1:395717893-395907103 GCF_018294505.1 Triticum aestivum
GCATAGACGCCCGACTGTGGCATGCTTGTTGTTTCTTTTATATATAAGCCCTTTATGTGGTGTCGCATAGACGCCCGACTGCGGCATGTTTGTTATTCCTTTTATTTATAAGCCCTTTATGTGGTCTCTCCCAGACGCCCGACTGCGGCATTCTTAATATATTTGCACCCCTTTTTGAGGAGTCATTTCAGACACTCGATCACTACATACTATTTCTATATTGCATATTCATATATTACCCACATGCGTGCATCATGAATATTTTTGTTTATCTCGTGACTAACGTTATGATCATAGAATATTTTCGGCACATGATTTCCCTTGATATATTATACCCGTGTTCTTGATGTTTTGCGAGTACATTCAAACGTACTCACTGGCTTGTCCCTGGCTATTGTCTTGGCCAGATTTCTTGCACGGAGAAGAGTGTTACGACGACGGCCCCGGAACCAACGCAGTGTTGTCAGCAGCCTCACGAAGATAGGAGTTATCCTGGTCAGCTGTTCTTGTGGGAAATGGAGTCCCATAGACGCAGATGAACCACAAACTGCTTCCGCCATCAACCATTAGAAACCAAATGTTGTACTCCTAGGCCACAACGGTCTTGTACTACATATTTTTGTACCTTGCTTGGAATTCTTGTATCAAGTTGGTGCCTCATCAGCTAACAGTAATCCTGGGGCTGGTGAGCATAAGGGCCATTTGCTGGAGAATTATTATCCAAAAAATTCCGGTCCTGACACTGTTGACAGGTTTTGAGGTAAGCAATGTAGAAAGACAAAAACCCCATGCAGACAGTAGCCCCTGAGACACTGTCCGGTGTTCGGAAAGAAAGACTGGACGGAGGATCAATCCTTTGTTGTAGGAGACTAACTTAATATGCATGAATAAGCAGGCGTCGCTGTTGGCCGCGACCTCGCATGCTGTCGAAGTCTCTGAACTGAAGCAGAGGCTTGAGCGGACCGAGAACGAGCTCGGCGAGGTGAACATTCAGCTCTAGGAGAAGCAAGGTGAGTAACGACTTGCTGTGTATTCGGAAAGAATAAGTGGTGAGTATTGACCGGAGTGTCATAATATGTGTAGAGGCGGCGACCGAGGTCAAGGCCCTGAAAAAGGCCCTGGCTGAAGCCGAGGAGAAGACTGTCTAGCAGCAAGCTGCCCGTAGGAAGCTCAAGGCCCGGGTCAACAAGGTCCCGCAGGAGCTCCTAGACGCGGTGAAGAAGTGCGAAGCCTTGGAGCACGAGGCATCGGTTCAAGAGACCGAACTTACCAAGGCTCGCCAGAGCACGGAGGCCGCACGGAATGAGGCCCGGGACGCTCTCCAGGAGATCCAGGAGGCCAAGAAGATCGCAGCGGGTAAGGCATTTAACATGCAAAGCAAGTATGCGGAGAGGAAGTACCTTTTACTAACCCGGATTCGGAGTTGCCCAGGGGCTTTTGCGGATCTACCATGCAGCATGTCCGATGCTGCGGAGTTCTTCCGAGCCAAAGAAGGGAATTTCACGGAGAAGCTGTTCTGGTCGCAGTATGCTGCGCCAGAACATCCGGTGCCCTTTATTGATCAGCTTAAACAGCTGGTCGAGCTGCACAGGGTGGCCGAACTAGCCATGAAGGATTTAATAATCCGGCTGTGGCCAGTCGAAGCTATAACCAGCAGTTATTTTGGCCTCGTGAAGCGTGTGGTGGAGGCCTGTCCGCGGCTAGACATCGTCAACCGATCAGTCTGCATCGAAGGTGCACGCATGGCCTTCGCCCGTTGCAAGATGTGGTGGGCGAAGATGGATGCCGTCGAGGTGGCCAGGGGCCGCCAGAGGGCAAGGAGCACCGCACACCCGAGCGATATTTTGCGGATGTCCTAGAGGGGTCTCGACTTGCAGCAGCGCAGTGCGGGCAGGACATTATTTTTGAATGAATACATTCGTGTTGTCTTTGCCTTGTATGATGAAAACAAAGCCGGTTTGTAATATAATGTTTGTTATGTTTTAATTGTTTCCTCCTATGCGGCCGTGTAGTTATGGAATCTGTGGGTTGGCCAGTCGTCAGCTTCTGCCCTCACGTAGGTAGTACGGAGGTGTTCGGGATGGAATCTAAACAATATTGATCCAATTATATGGTCCTTGAAGGAGTTTTTTAGCGCAACGAACTAGGCAATCAGACTATGCGGCTTAAACGCCCTCACTTAGCCATAGGAGTTTTATAATAAAACATGGGCGCAGCCCCTGGTATACAAACCAGAGTGCTGTCAGCGTCTGATTGGGAAGTACCGATCCTTCGCGTAATGCGGAAAAAAATCTCCAGCGATTGGTAACCTCCGAACAGCTGACCGGCTCTCGTGGCATCATGACAATCAGTTTTCGGCTTTCTCTACTGAGGTGCTCATCCAGTTTAGACCAGGGCACAATCGCAGTAGTTCTCCCTTTACTACCCTAGCCGATGTAGCGGAACATAGGGTAGCAAGCACAGGAGCCGGGCAACCCAACTATTGACTAAAGACATGATTCGGAGCCAATGCATATAATGCTAAATTCGGGGTGCCGAACTTATCTATAAGAAGTGTTCGGACTTTGTTGCCATATTATGGGGCGATGGGGAGCCCCTGGCAAATAAGAAACGTACCAAAGTGTACGGGTGCTTGAAGAGAAAAAATTAATGGTAAAAGGAAAATAGAAAGAGAGCAGAGGTAGTATCTGGGGCCCTTGAACTTGGGCCGTGAACTGTTTCCATTGGGTTAATGTGTTAAACCGCATTGATACAAATGGTGCAATAAGCCACTGGCTATTTAACATGCCATAACCAAAGGCGAGCTGCGTTTGGGTCCTGAAAACAGGTAGAGTAATCGTTTGATTGTCCTCTAGAGCTTCCCCTGTATGCCTGTGCTCTATACAAATCTGGTGTACTTGTCCTTTGACAGGACTAGTAATCAGGCCATCGAAGGAGGCATGTATAGAAGAGACCAGAAAAAAGGGAAAAGGAAATAGTAAAGGTACAAGTGAGTCCGGGATCGGTGTAGCCGAACTGTGGACCACAAGCTAGCTGTGCCTCCGTCGATGCCCATGGGATTTTGAGTGCGTAATTATGTACGGTGGTACGAATGCCACTACCTCATCGGGACTGGGACGGAGGCCGAATTGCTAATCTAGCTCTTGACGAGCCGAGCTGTCCTGTTGCAGTGTGGTCCGGACCCTCTTAATGATGTCCAGGGGCTCGGCAGCCGGATTATAGTTCTGCTTGAGAAGGCCGCTCTGTACCTCTACTGCTAAGGCGGCTGTGGTCTCCTCTATACGGAGGGAGCGTTCTGTGTTTCCATTAACTGTTATGACGCCGCGTGGACCGGGCAACTTGAGCTTGAGATAAGCATAGTGTGGCACCGCGTTGAATCTAGCAAACGTGGTTCGTCCGAGCAGTGCGTGGTAGCCGTTGCGGAAGGGGACGATATCGAAGATTAGCTCTTTGCTTCGGAAGTTGTCCGGGGAACCGAAGACCACCTCCAGCGTGATTGAGCCCGTACAACGGGCCTCAACACCTGGTATGACTCCTTTAAAGGTAGTCTTTGTGGGCTTGATTCGTGAGGGATTAATGCCCATTTTGCGCATTGTATCCTGATAGAGCAGGTTGAGGCTGCTACCACCGTCCATTAGGACTCGTGTCAGGTGAAATCCGTCGATGATTGGGTCGAGGACCAGTGCGGCCGAACCGCCATTACGGATACTAGTTGGATGGTCTCAATGATCAAAGGTGATCGGGAATGATGACCACAGATTGAATTTTGGGGCGACTGGCTCTACCGCATAGACGTCCCTGAGTGCGCGCTTGCGTTCCCTTTTGGGGATGTGTGTAGCATATATCATGTTTACCGTTTTGACTTGAGGGGGAAATTTCTTCTGCCCCCCAGTGTTCGGCTGCCGGGGCTCTTCGTCATCGTCCTCACTTTGTGATCCCTTTTCCTTGTTCTCGGCATTTAACTTACCAGCCTGTTTAAAAACCCAACAATCTCTGTTGGTATGATTGGCTTGTTTGTCTGGGGTGCCATGTATCTGACACGGACGGTCAAGTATGCGGTCCAAGCTGGATGGTCCCTCACTGTTCCTTTTATAGGGCTTCTTTCGCTGGCCGGACTTGGAGCCACTGAATCCGGCGTTAATTGTACTGTCATCGGTGTTATCGCCATTGCTTCGGCGTTTGTGTCTATTGCGCAGGAGCTTGCCGGTGCTGTTTTTGGCCTCGGAGGGGCCTGCCTCACTGGCTGTGTTTTTGCTACGAGCCAGCCAGCTATCCTCACTCGCGCAAAAGCGGGTCATGAGTGCCGTGAGGGCTGCCATGGATTTCAGCTTTTTTGGCCGAGGTGGCGGGCGAGCCATTCGTCACGGATGCTCTGTTTGAAGGCCGCTAGGGCTTCGGCATCCGGACAGTCAACGATCTGGTTCTTTTTTGTTAGGAACCTAGTCCAGAATTTTCTGGCTGATTCTGCAGGTTGTTGAACTATATGACTTAAGTCATCGGCGTCTGGTGGCCGGACATAAGTACCTTGGAAGTTGTCAAAAAAACTTCTTCCAAGTCCTCCCAGCTGCCGATGGAATTTCCAGGCAGGCTGTTTAACCAGTGTCTAGCTGGCCCTTTTAGTTTTAGTGGGAGGTATTTGATGGCGTGGAGATCGTCTCCATGGGCCATATGGATGTGGAGAATAAAATCCTCGATCCATACTACGGGGTCGGTTGTCCCGTCGTATGATTCAATATTGACGGGTTTGAACCCTTTGGGGAATTCATGATCCATTACTTCATCAGTGAAGCAAAGAGGGTGCGCGGCGCCTCTATATCGGGCCGCATCGTGGCGTACCTCCGATGGAGGCCGCCTGCGGTTGTCGGCCCGGGCGTGACTAGGTTTGCCACGTCCGAATAGGTAGCCATCGTCGTGCGTCGAAGAACGTCCTCGCGGTCTGTAGATTGATCTTTTGTGTCCTGCTCTACTATCCAGGTCCTGCCGAAGGTCGTATGTATAGTCCCGGGCTGTTTTGTCTCTGTTTTTACGAGGCGGTGGGGCGGGCTGCTGTTCGGCCTGAGTTGCCGTTTTATCCTGACCGCGGGGTGGTCAGTCCGCCGCACTGTCCCGACCACGTGGTGGTCATTCCGCATTGCACGAGGGAGGTATGGGCTCCAGCGCCTCCTCGTCGAACTGAGGTAGCAATCTGCGCTTCGGGTAACTCTTGGCTGGACGCTTGAGGCTGTATTCTTGGGCTGCCAGGACATCAGTCCATCTGGCAATGAGTAGGTCTTGATCAGCTTGAATCTGCTGCTTCTTCTTCTTCAGGGTTCTTGCAGTAGCTATTAGTTGGCGCTTGAAGCGCTCCTTCTCGAGGGGTGCCTCAGGCACGATGAAATCCTCGTTGCCGAGGCTCTCCTCATCCTCGGAGAGTGGACGATAACTATCGTCATCCGAGTCATTGGGCATGGCCTGTTTATCAAGGTCAACTTGCCCATTTTCTTGTTCCTCATGTTCGGATGTTGCTCCAACAGGGTCTTCATTGTTTTCGGCGTCGTCCGGAGTACTATTTTCCCCGGTGCCAGTGTTGCTGTCTTTTGAGCGACATGACTTAGAACGGCGTTTAGGGCGCCGGCGCTTGGACTGTGTCTCAGGAGGTTTATTCGCAATTGTATCTTCTTTGTCATCGTCGCTAGCTTTTTTAGGTGTGTCAACCATGTACACATCGTACGAAGAGGTGGCCGTCCAACGTCCAGTGAATGGAGGGTCTTGGCCTTGCTCCTTGTCGGCATCATCGTCCATACCGTCGATGTCTTCAGAGCCATAATCAAGCATGTCGGTTAAGTCCTCGATAGTGGCTATGAAGTGGGTGGCGGGTGGGAAGCGAAATTCTCCATCATCAGCCTCTAGTTCGAACCGGACATAGTTCGGCTGTGAGTCCCCCGCTAAGGACAGGTTCTTTAATGAATTTAGCACATCGCCCAAGGGCGAGTGTTGGAAGATGTCTGTGGCGCTGAACTCGAAGATCGAAACTGATCCAGCTCGGTGTTCGCTGGCGTACGTGGTTCGGAACTTATAACCGGAAACGAGTCTGGAATTCCGTTGACGCAGATATTGCAAGGTGTTGAGTCTGTGTGCGGCTCCAACACCGCGAACTCTGTGGCCTCGGATGGCGCGATCTACTCCGGATCTAAGGCCGTAACACTTACAGGAACCATCTCCTGAATGTGGTCCGATGACAGATTTAAGTCATGTTCATCGGAGCGAGGGGGAGCGATCGCCGCGGTCTCAAATCCGTTGAAGATCAAGTCTCCACGGATATCCGCGACATAGTTCAAGCTTCCAAATCTGACCTGGTGGCCAGGGGCGTAGCTATCGATCTGCTCCAGATGGCCAAGCGAGTTGGCCCGCAGTACAAAGCCGCCGAATACGAAGATCTGTCCGGGGAGGAAGGTTTCTCCTTGGATAGCGTCACTATCGACGATCGAAGGGGCCATCGAACCTTTCGTCGACGGCACAGTGGAACTCTCAATGAAAGCGCCAATGTCGGTGTCAAAACCGGCGGATCTCGGGTAGGGGGTCCTGAACTGTGCATCTAAGGTCGATGGTAGCAGGAGACAGGGGACACGATGGTTACCCAGGTTCAGGCCCTCTCTATGGAGGTAATACCCTACTTCATGCTTGATTGATCTTGATGAATATCAGTATTACAAGAGTTGATCTACCATGAGATCGTAATGGCTAAACCCTAGAAGTCTAGCTTGTATGACTATGGTAATGAGTATATGCCTTCCGGACTAAACCCTCCGGTTTATATAGACACCGGGGGGATCTAGGGTTACATGGAGTCGGTTACATAGAAAGGAATCTTCATAGTTGATCGCCAAGCTTGCCTTCCACGCCAAGGAGAGTCCTATCTGGACACGCGTACAATCTTCGTGTCTTCACAGCCCTTCAGCTCGGCCCATGGATAACAGGCCGGACGCCCGAGGACCCCTTAGTCCAGGACTCCCTCAGTCCATCTACATCGAGGGCGCGCGCATGGCCTTCGCCCGCGTCAAGGTCTGGTGGGCAAAGATGGACGCCGTGAAGCTTGTGACCGAGGGGCCGCCGGAGGGCAAGGAGCACCGCACGCCTAAGCGCTATTTTGAAGACGTCCTGGAGGGGTCTCGCATTGTGGAGACGCAATGTGCGCAAGACATTATCTTTGAATGAATATATTCATGTTGTCTCTGCCTTGTATGATGAAACAAAGTTGTTATGTAATATAATTTTTATGTTTTTAAAAAAATTACCTCCTGTGCGGCCGTGTTGTATGAAATCTGAGAGTTGGCCAGTCGTCGGCTTCTGCCCCCACGTAGGTAGTACGGAGGTGTTCGGGATGGAATCTAAACACTCTTGATCGAATTATTTGGTCCTTGAAGGAGGTGTTTAGCGCAACGAACTATGCAATCAGACTATGCGGCTTTAGCACCCTCACTTAGCCATAGGAGTTTGACAATAAAGATGTGGGCGCAACCCCTAGTATCGGAACTAGAGTGCTGTAAGCGCCTGATCGGGAAGTACCGATCCTTCGCCTAAATGCGGAAAAAATCTCCAACGATTTGAATCCTCCGAAGAGCTGACTGGCTCTCACCGCATCATGACAGTCAGTTTTCGGCTTTCTCTATTGAGGTACTCCTTTGGGTAAACCAGGGCACAATCGCAGTAGTTCTCCCTTTACTACCTTAGCCGATATAGCGGAACGTAAGGCAGCAAGCACAGGAGCCGGGCAACCCAACTATTGACCAAAGACATGATTCGAAGCCAATGCATATAATGCTAAATTCGGGGTGCCGAATTATACTGCAAGAAGTGTTTGGACTTTGTTGCCGTAGTGCGGGGCGCTATGAAGCCCCTGGCAAATGTGAAACGTACCAAAGTGTACGGGTGCTAACTGATAAGTTATCAACGGAAAAAGGAAAACAGAAAGAGAGCAAAGGTAATATCTGGGGCCCTGAAACTTGGGCCACAAACTGTTTCCATTCTAATTTCATTAATACGTCAAAGCTCATTGATACAAATAGTGCGATAAGCAACCGGCTATTTGACATGCCACAACCAAGGGAGAGCTGCGTGTGGGTCCTGACAACAGGTAGAGTGATCGTTAAAGTAACCTCTAAAGATTCCCCTGTACGTCTATGCTCCTTGCCATCCTGGTATATTTATCCTTTGACAGGATCAGTAATCAGGCCGTCAGGGAAGGCCTATGGAAAAGAAACCTGAAAAAGGAGAAAAAGGAAATAGTGAAAGTATATATGTGTCCGGGGTCGGTCGAGCCGAACTGTGGATCACAAGCTAGCTATGCCTCTGTCGATGGCCATGGAATTTTGAGTGCGTAGTTATGTACGCGTGGTAAGAATGCCACTACTTGATCGGGACTGGGACAGAGGCCAAGTTGCTAGTCGAGCTCTTGATGAGCCGAGCTGTCCTTCTGCAAGATAGTCCAGACTCTCTTAACGGTCTCCGGGGCTCGGCAGCCGAATTATGGTTCTGCTTGAAAAGGCCGCTCTGTACTTCTGCTTCTAGGGCAGCGGTGTGCTCTTCAGTACGGAGGGAGCGTTCTGTGTTTCCATTGACTGTTATGAGGCCGCGTGGACCGAGCATTTTGAGCAAATGTGGCACCGCATTGAATCGAGCAAATGTGGTCCGTCCGAGCAGTGCGTGATAACCGCTGCGAAAAGGGACGATATCGAAGATTAGCTCCTCGCTTCGGAAGTTGTCCGGAAAACCGAAGACAACCTCTAATGTGATTGAGCCCGTACAGCGGGCCTCTACACCTGGTAGGACTCCTTTGAAGGTAGTCTTTGTGGGTTTGATCCGTGATGGAGTAATTCCCATCTTGCGCACTGTATCCTAATAGAGCAGATTGAGGCTGCTACCACCATCCATGAGGACGCGCGTCAGGTGAAATCCATCAATTATTGGGTCGAGGACCAGTGCGGTTGAACCGCCATGATGGATATTGGTCGGATGATCCCGTCGATCAAAAGTGATTGGGCATGACGACTAGGGATTGAACTTTGGGGCGACTGGCTCTATCGCATAGACGTCCCTGAGTGTGCGCTTGCGCTCCCTTTTGGGGATGTGTGTAACATATATCATGTTCACCGCTTTGACTTGAGGGGGAAACTTCTTCTGTCCCCCTGTGTTCGGTTGCCGGGGCTCCTCGTCATCGTCCTCGCTTTGCGATCCCTTTTCCTTGTTCTCGGCGTTTAACTTGGCGGCCTGTTTAAAAACCCAACAATCTCTGTTGGTATGATTGGCTGGTTTGTCTGGGGTGCCATGTATCTGGCACGGACGATCGAGTATGCGGTCCAAGCTAGATGGTCCCTGATTGTTTCTTTTATACGGCTTCTTCCACTGACCGGACTTGGAGCCACTGAATCCAGCATTGACTGTGGTGTCATCGGTATTATCACCATTGCTTCGGCATTTGTGTCTGTTGCGTCGGAGCTTTCCGTTGCTGTTTTTGGCCTCGGAGGTGCCTACCTTGCTGGCCGTGTTTTTGCTACGAGCCAGCCAACTATCCTCACCCGCGCAAAAGCGGGTAATGAGTGCCGTGAGGGCTGCCATGGATTTCGGCTTTTCTTGGCCAAGGTGGCGGGCGAGCCATTCTTCGCGGATGGTGTGTTTAAAGTACGCTAGGGCTTCGGCGTTCGGACAATCGACGATCTGGTTCTTTTTAGTTAGGAACCTAGTCCAGAATTTCCTGGCAGATTCTCCAGGCTGTTGGACTATGTGACTTAAGTCATCGACATCTGGTGGCCGGACATATGTACCTTGGAAGTTGTCAAGAAAGGCTTCTTCCAGGTCCTCCTAGTTGCCAATAGAATTTTCAGGCAGGCTGTTTAGCCAGTGCCGAGCTGGCCCTTTGAGTTTTAGTGGGAGTTATTTGATGGCATGAAGGTCATCTCCGCGGGCCATATTTATCTGGAGAATGAAATCCTCGATCCATACCGCGGGATCAGTTGTCGTATGATTCAATATTCATGGTTTTAAACCCTTCTGGGAATTCGTGATCCATTACCTCATCAGTGAAGCAAAGAGGGTGTGCGGCGCCTCTATATCGGGCCGCATCGCGACGTAGCTCCGATGGAGTCCGTCTAAGGTTTTCGGCCGGGCGTGACTAGGTTTGTCACGTCTGGATAAATAGCCGTCGTCGCGTGTCGAGGTACGTCCTCGTGATCCGTAGATCGATCTGGTATATCCTGCTCTACTGTCCAGGTCCTGCTGGAGGTCTTATGTATAAACCCAAGCTGTTTTGTCTCTGTTTTTTCGCTGCGGTGGGGCGGGCTACTGTTCGGCCTGAGTTGCCGTTTTGTCCCGACTGCGTGGTGGTCGGTCGGCCGCATTGCGCGAGGGACGTACAGGATCCGGCACCTCCTCATCAAACTGAGGTAGCAATTTGCGCTTCGGGTAGCTCTTGGCTGGGCGCTTGAGGCCATATTCTTCGGCTGCCAGGACATCAGTCCATCTGTCATTGAGCAGATCTTGGTCAGCTTGAAGCTGCTGCTGCTTCTTTTTCAGGCTCCTTGCAGTGGCTATTAGTTGGCTCTTGAAGCGTTCCTGCTCGAGAGGTTCCTCAGGCACGATGAAATCCTCGTTGCCAAGGCTCTCCTCATCCTCGGAGAGCGGAAGATAATTACCATCGTTCGAGTCATTGTGCATGGCCTATTCATCAGGGCTAACTTGCCCGTTTCCTTGTTCCCCCTGTTCGGAAGTTGCTTCAACAGGGTCTTCATTGTTTTCGGCATCCTCTAGAGTATTGTTTTCTCCGGTGCCTGTATTGTTGTCTTTTGAACGACGTGACTTAGATCGGCGCCGAGGACACTGGCGTTTGGGCTATGTCTCAGGAGGTTTCTCCTCAGCTGGATCTTCTCTATCATCGTCGTTATTTTCTTTAGGTGTATCCACCATGTACACATCGTACGAAGAAGTGGTCGTCCAGCGTCCAGTGAATGGCGGGTTTTGGCCATGCTCCTCATCGGCATCGTCGTCCATACCATCGATGTCTTCGGAGCCGTAATCAAGCATGTCAGTTAAGTCCTCGACAGTGGCTATGAAGTGGGTGGCGGGTGGGAAGCGAAATTCTCCATCATCAGCCTCTAGTTCCAACCGGACATAATTCGTCTGTGAGTCCCCCGCCAAGGACAGATTTTTTAGTGAGTTTAGCACATCGCCGAAAGGCGAGTGCCGGAAGATGTCTGCGGAGCTGAATTCGACGATCGATGACTGATCAAGTTCGACGTCCTCGAATGCACATGGTTCGGAACTTATAGCCGGAGACGATTCCGGGGTTCCGGTGACAAAGATATCACGTGAGGTTGAGTCTGTGTGCGGCTCCAACACCGCGTAATCCGTGGACTCTATGGCGGGGTTGAACCTTCCGTCCTCGGATGGCGCTATCTGTTCCAGATCTAAGGCCAGAGCGGTTATAGGAGCTATCTCCTGGATGTGATCCGATGACAGATTTAAGTCATGTTCATCGAGGTGACAGGGAGCGGCTGCCGCGGTCTCGAATCCGTCGAAGATTAAGTCTCCACGGATGTTCGCGACGTAGTTCAAGTTTCCAAATCTGACCTGGTGGTCAGGGGCGTAGCTATCGATCTGCTCCAGATGGCCAAGCGAGTTGGCCCGCAGTGCGAAGCCGCCGAACATGAAGATCTGTCCGGGGAGGAAGGTTTCCCCTTGGACAGCGTCGTTGTGGACGATTGAAGGAGCCATCAAACCTTTTGAGGACGGCACAGAGGAACTCTCAATGAAAGCAGCAATGTCGGTGTCAAAACCGGTGGATCTCGGGTAGGGGGTCCCGAACTGTGCGTCTAAGGTCGATGGTAACAGGAGACAGGGGACAGAATGTTTACCCAGGTTCGGGCCCTCTCTATGGAGGTAATACCCTACTTCCTGCTTGATTGATCTTGATGAATATGAGTATTACAAGAGTTGATCTACCACGAGATCGTAATGGCTAAACCCTAAAAGTCTAGCCTGTATGACTATGATTATGAATATATCCTCCGGACTAAGCCCTCCGGTTTATATAGACACCGGAGAGATCTAGGGTTACATAAGGTCGGTTATAGAGAAAGTAATCTTCATATTTTGTCCCAAGCTTGCCTTCCACGCCAAGGAGAGTCCCATCTGGACACGGGTGAGAGTCGTCGGTCTTCGTATCTTCACAGCCCATCAGTCTGGCCCATGGCTAACAGGCCGGACGCCCGAGGACCCCTTAGTCCAGGAATCCCTCAGTGCCCGCTCGTGGCTCCTGAACCTACCTCCAGGCTCGATCTCCTCCTGGGACGAGATGCGCGACCGCTTCGTCGCGAACTTCCAGGGCACTCGCGACTGCCCTCCGGCCGTGGGTGACCTACGCCGTGTCAAGTAGCAGCCAGGGGAGACCCTGCAGAAGTACATCCAGCGCTTCAACAACGTTCGCCTCAAGATCCCCAAAGTGACGGACGAGGCCATCATCTCGGTGTTTTCTGATGGCATCTGCGATGTTAAGAGGAAGGAGGAGCTCGCTATCCATGAGGAGCTATGCATGTCTCTGGAGCTGTTCAACCTGGCGACCAAGTGCGCAAGAGCTAAGGAAGGGCGCCTTTCCCTCCTCGAGCTCCCAGCTGTCGACCCGGAGGAGAAGCCAAGGCCAAGGACGTGAAGCGCAAGGGAGTCACCGTACTCACGACGGAGCCGGACACGAAGCGCGGCCGGGACCAGCCCGAGTCATCCAAGAGCAGCCGGCCATTCTGCGCCTTCCACAATAAACACAACCACAACACCAACGACTGTCAAGAGCTCAGACCCATTCGAGATGGACGCTTCGGTCAACGCCCCGAGCGCAACGACCGAGGCTACGGCCGAGGAGGAGGACATGGCGGAGGACGCTGGGATGACCGTGGCCCCCGCCAGGAGTGGCGTGACCGGCCTCGTGAGGACCGCTCGCAAGACCAGCCTCGCGAGGGCGCCTGGAGGGATCAGCCTCGCGAGGATCGCCCTCAGGGCAACGCCGGTCTTCCTCCACTGCCGCCACCACCCAGGAGGAATGACGACCACCATTAGGACGAGGGGGCTGGGGGCTTCCAGGAGCCACGCTCCATCGCCTGCATATTGGGCGGAGCTCAAGCCCCAGCCTCTCAGCGTATCTTTAAGCAGTTTGCTCGCGAGGTAAATGCAGTCCTCCCCAGGCTCGAGGCCACACGCCCGCTCAGGTGGTCCAAGTGCGCCATCACCTTCAGCTCGGCGGACCAGCTCAAGTGCGCGGCTACCCCTGGCGCCCTCATGATGCTTTGATCACCCGTCATCAGCAACGTACAAGTCACCAAGACCCTCATCAACAGCGGCGCATGGCTTACCGTCCTGTCCGTCGAGACGTTCGACAGCCTTCAAGTGCCATACGATCAGCTTCAGCCTACCAAGCCCTTCTCAGGAGTGGCCGACGGCTCCACCACCCCGATAGGGCAGGTCCGCCTCCTTGTCACCTTCGGACAGCGCGACAACTACCGCACCGAGCCCATCGACTTTGACGTCGCCCACATTCGCCTGCCGTACAATGCCATCCTCGGGTATCCAGCCCTGGCCAAGTTCATGGCGGTGACCCACCACGGCTACAACGTTCTCAAGATGCCAGCAAGCAGCGGGATCATCACGGTCCCCTGCGAGGAAAGAGATGCGGTGTGCTCCCTCGAGCGCGCCTTCCAAGTTGCAGCAATCGAAGACCCTGACAGCAAGGGCGAGTACCCTACTGAGGCCATCCCCAAGAAGAAGAAGAAGCTACTCCACACAGGTCCTCAGGAGAACGGCGCCATGAGCGGCGCCGCGTCAGGATTGGCGCCCGCGGCTGGGGCACCTCCCTCCCTCGCATAGGAAGGCACGCCCGGCGTCCTCCTTAGGCAGGGCTCGGGGGCTCTCTTCTGGAGGGCCTCAGACCTCGCCAACATCACGAGGGAGGCGCTCGGGCACTACACGGAGGCGTGCTTCGCGGCACGTTTCCCTCAGGAGGACACAGGGCGAGGAGCGCCCAGCACTCAGGAGTTCATTGCCAAGACCAGTCAGGAGCTGCAGGATGCAAGGGCCATGCATGGCGATCGCCGCTCGCCTGGCGCAGCTCCCCATCCAGGCGAGGATGCCGGGCTGCGCGTCTGCATCGACATCCCAGGGCTCAACAGGGCCGCATCTCAGGAGCTCTACTGGCCTTCGCGCGTGGGACGTTGCGAGCGTCCACCTCATAGCTACGTTCCCATGCCATTCGGCCTGCCGAGCGTGGCATCCGCCTTCCAGCGCAACCTGGGGAGTGTCCTGGCGGCTCAGGAGGCCAGGCATCACGCAGTCCTGGCGGAGATGGAGACGGTCCTCCAGGAACCACCTGGGCCTCTGGAGCCTCCCGACGCTCAGGGCCCTGGTCGCTCGTGAGGAGCAACCCCTTCGCCACGCATCTTCAGGTGCCCCAACATCCCTTCAACAATGGAACCAGGTGACATTTTCCAATTTCATTTAGATGGGAGCACCCTCAGGGCCGCACCATTCCCAGGCCTCGTGGGTCCGTCCCTGCGGCATGTATCCCTTTTTATGTCTTTAGTTTACTCTGTTGGGGGCGCCCCTCGGGCTGCATCATCCCCAATCCACTTGGGTCTGACCCAGTGGCATGTATCGTTCTTGCATTTACCTGAGCTAGTTTGCTTTCCATGCGTAATCTATCTATGGTTATCACTTGCTTGATTATCACCCGCTATGGGAGCTGCGCGCCAATCGTCTTTCTTCAGGATCCTTGCATAAGAAGGCTAGGCACGACATCTGTGCTCGGGCCCGTCCCTGCAGCGTCGATAAATCCAACGGCTGAGCTCTATCTGACGGGCCGGTCCCATTCACGTCACCTCCTGGGGTCGTTGGTGCTTAGCCTTCTCATGTGATAACCTTAGGAGATTCGTTCGGCGCAGGTTGTCTAACCATCTCGCAGGACCACCACAGTCAATAAGAACCAAGACCAGGCGCAACCCGCCTTGAGGTAGGGCCTCGTGAGTCCCGCGCTGGCTCACGAGTGCCCAGACACACCTCGTCTAGCCCTGCCGTGCAAGCCATGTGTTAGGGCGGGGATGTACACGCCCCGAGGGCTCCACTTAGAGGGAGCCCTCGCCCACACTACCGAGGAGCGGTTATGCCTGTGCAAGTGCGGAAGCGCTATGCTCCGCGCTGGTGATAAACAACTGAGGGCGGCCCCTTGGCCGTATCAACCTCAGGGAGCCCTTGAGCTCAGTGTATGGCCTCGTCGCAACACCTTCCCTCGGGAGAGTCGCGCGAGGGGGCTGGGCACAGGGGCTGCGTTTGGGTCACGCCCAAGCGCACGCCGCCCTGTCAGGTCCCTCAGACCTGGTCGTCATGCGCACCCCCGAGCGGAGCCTCGGCGAGGAAAAAGGTATGAAGGTCGTTTGAGCGTCAAGGAGGACTCCTGAGCATTGCGACTCAGGAGCCTAACTGCCCACATAGCCCGTCACCCCTTGGTCTCGTCCTGGTTTCCGGACGACCCAACGGCGGCTGAGGTATGCGCGGGGTCGGGCCCTGCCAACGTAGAACACTAGACCTACTCCTACATCTACTTCCTATAAGTTGTTTGTGCGTCAAGGGGGACTCCTGAGCATCGCGACTCAGGAGCCTAACTGGCCACGTAGCCCCTCACACCTTGGTCTCGTCCTGGTCTCTGGACGACCCAACGACGGCTGAGGTATGCACGGGGCCGGGCCCTGCTGACGTCGAACGTAAAGAAACTAGGAAGGAAATCGCCAAATCTCAAGCAAATATTACAAGACGTATTGTTCTCTCAATACCAAATGCAAGTTTAAACGCCTCCACGAGGCATGGTGCATACTGCAGGAGTTAAACAGGAAAGGAGCCACCGGACACCACCGTCGCCTGCAAGGGATGCTCCTTCTTTGGTGGCGTCGCCTTCACTTGCACCGCCTGCCGGAGTTGCAAGATTAGCAGTTCCGCCAGTCAAAGGCGCGAGAGCGAAGGCACGGAACTTCTTCAGCAGGGCCTCCACCTGACCCTTCACGGCAGTGGCGGCGGCCGTGCAACGCTCGTCGTCCACAGGCTCCAGCAACTCGTCAAGGCGGGCGGCGGGATCACGAACGTGGAGGTGGCTGAAGACGCGCGTCAACGCGGCTGAGGAAAGAACGCAGGCTTCTTCCTTTGCCATGGGGCCAATACCGCTCATGACTTCCTCAAGCGCCTCAACCAAATAGGGGAGCAGCTGGGCGGGGCCGTCCTCGTCGGTGGTCATCGGCTTCTCCAAGCCCTTGTCATAGAGTGCCAGCAGTGCCACGCGGGACCTCTCCTCGAGGAGCGTGAAGGACACACGGTCCTCGGCCAGGACCTTCGCCTTGACGTCAAGTTCGGCTTTCTCCGCTCCAACCTTCCGCTCCAGCTCCTCCAGCCGGCTGCGCTCCGCGGCCTGCGCCTTCGCCAACTGCTCCAGCTCGGCGTCGCGACCCTTGACGGCGTCCTCCCGGGCCTTCATTCTCTCCTCCTCCACCTTGCGGCCACGGGCTTCTTCCGCGCGCTTGTTGCGCAGAGTCTTCAGTTCGGCCTCCAGCACCCGGCAGCGATCCTGGGCGGCCGCGACATCCTTCAGTGCCTTATCGCGAGCAGCCGCGGCTTGGGTGGCGGCCTGCTTGTCCTTCTCGGAGGCCTCCGCAGCCTGGCTCAGCGCCGCCCAAACGGACACGTCAGAATGAAGCCAGCCAGAGATCAGCTCCAGGCGCCCGGCTGCCAGGTGACGGTCGGTGCCTTGAAGATCCTCTCGCCGCCGGGTCATCTCAAGAAGAGCACGCTCCAAGACGTCAGGAGAGGCGGAAGGGCTTGGAATCAGCAGCGCAGCAGGAGGAGGAGAAGGCAATGTTGTCACCATAGCCTAGGAGACTGGGGGCTCTTGAGCTTTGGGGGCCTCAGCAACCGGGCCGGACACCAGCGCCTCCGGAGCCAGCGGGGCCACGGGGGCTGACTCCTCCCGAGGACGCTACTCCAAGCCTCGCGAGGACGACCGAGCCGGGGAGGTGTGAGCGCCTTCGCTCCCCTTCTCCACGGAGGGAGGTGTGGCTGCCTCAGGTGGTTCGATCCCGGACGGCATCATCGTATCCTCCTTCCACTTCTTCACTGCAGGCGGCGGCCTAGCCAATCAACGGCGAACGTCAAGAATCAGCAGCGTAAGCAGGAACAAGGCGAGACAAGAACACTTACAGGTCCGTCGCGGTGTAGTCCCTCCGCTTGGTGAGCTTGAAGCCTAAGTGCCTCGCAGCCTGAGGCTTGGGCGCGCGGGCCCCAGGGGCGGAAGAAGGAGCAGTAGAGGGGCCAGAAGCAGCTTCAAACGGTGTTGGAGCAACAGCATCGTCTCGAGAGATCAGCGCCGACCTGCACCTCGTAGGAATCTCAGCCGGAGGCCCCCTCTGGAGGCTGGCCTTGGGCCTCGAGGAGCCCCCAACCACGGGCAACTCCTCGTTCACCAGAAGGACATCAACTTCGTCGTCGTCAGGAAGGGTGCAGAGGATGTCGGCCTTGTGCAAGGGGGAGGTCTCCCCCATCCCCTCAGGGGTCGACTCCGAGTCACGCTCCTCGTCTTCCTCCCAGCGGGACTCAGCAGAAGACACCTCCACCGGCGCCGGCGCCACCGAGACCCCAGTGGGCACCGGCGGCACCAGCCCGCGCCTGTCAAAGTTGGGCATGGCGGCCGCGACCTGCGCCCCGTCCTCGCGAAGGTACAAAGGAATGAAGGCACTCGGCGGGTACTCTTGGTCGTCCCTGACCAGGAGGTGGAGAGCCACGGCCAGCTCTTCGTTAGACAAGGCCGCCGAACTCAAGTGGAGCTTGTCTTCTGCGCCCTCAAGCGTCCACAAGGGGCGCGGGTGCGCCTGGAGCAGAGCCACACGCAACATCAACAACTCCCTCAGGAGCATGGCCCCCGTCAGCTTCGCCGCCTTCGCGTTGCCTAGCTTCAGGTCGGCAATCATCTTCGCCAGCACAGGCTTTGCCCGGTTAGCAGTAAGCTTGGCGCAAGACCAACCTTCGTCGGATTGGGGCATCTCCGCCGGCAGCGCCAACCGTGGGTGGACGCACTTGACATCCATCATGACCCACTTGCTCCGGAAGCCGTCGGCCTTCTTTCCGGCCTTCAAGATCGCGTTGGCCTTGCCGGCCGCGATGAAGTTGGCGCACCCGGAGGTATGACCCTCGTTGATTCGGAGGAAGAAGAAGTGGCACAGCAGAGCCATGGACGGCATCACCCCGACATACGCCTCACAGTAGAAGGCGAAGATCAAGAAGAGAAGGACGGAGTTGGGATGGAGATGAAGGTCCTGCAACCTGTAATGGCAGAGGACGGCGTAGAAGAAGTCGGAGAAGGGGGGAACCAGGCCCACGATGACGCTGCTCATGAAGAAGGGGTAGAAGGTGCTCCCCTGAGCTTCTGGCACGGCGGAGCCAACCTAGAGCTCGGTCCTCCCCTTCTCGTTTCTCTCCCCCGCCGTCAGCAGGCGCATGGCGGCAAGGTTCTTCTCCGAGACGTTGGGCGCATCCAGAGTCGGCTCGTACCAAGCAGGCGGTGCAGCAGCCTTGACCTTGCGGGGCGCCATTGGTCGCTGGAAGGAAGAGAATTGAGGCATATCTGGAGGTTTCAGAGGCAAGGAGCGAGAAAGAGGATCCGGAGAAAGGCGAAGGAAGCAATGAAGGCGTGCGTTGCCCACGCCAGTCTTTTGTCAGTCGGGCAGTTGCTGAGGCAGCGTGGGCAAGCGGAGACACCCACGTCCAACCAATCGCCACGCGTCGACCAAGGCCGCCGGCTGTTGGGGTCCGCGGCGCTCCGCACTTGCCCTTTGGCTTCGCCTCGAAGCCAAGTCCGAGCGCGCCTCGGGCCCGGGGGCTACTGTCGGCGTCCTGGGAATGGGGGTCCCCAGACTTTCCTACCTGCGGCCCACGGCGTGGCTCTGCTAGCGGGCCCGTACGGCCCATCTTCACCAGCAAACACTCAAGACCCTCGCGAGGGGCCAAGCCTCGCGAGGCAGACGATGCAAGACCTCCTCGGGGGCAGCCTCACCAGGCTGGCTCGCGAGGGGCGGAGAGATCAAGGCAAGGGGTACCTCGCGAGGTTCCCATGACATAAGCCATGACAATCAAGACCAGGCGGGCGCCAACACGCACAGTGCATGCGAGGAGTACCGAGGCATCAGGTAAAGGTTTCCATATCGGTGCAACGAGACCAAGACCAGCAGGACGGCAGGACGGAGGTCACCGTGGAGCCCAAGACGGCGTCACCACCAGAGCCTTTGGCAGGCGAAGACCACCTTTAGTCAGGATAGCTTGTACTAGCTGTCCCCCTTCAAATTGGCCATTGTGGCATCCCTTCCCGCTCAATATATGGGAAGAGGACCTGGGCCTCTATAAATAGGACTAGCCACCGCTGTAGGGAGGGGCGAACTCATCTTGAGCCGATCCTTAGCCACACACCAAGCACAAGACACCTCTCCTCAGGAGGCTGTTCTTCCCTTGTACTGTTCATCCTCAGCCCAAGAGGCAATCCACCACCACCACACTGGAGTAGGGTATTAAACCACATCGGTGGCCCGAACCAGTATGAATCTTGTGTCTCTTGCGTTGCGGGTTCGTCGAGCTAAGCTTTGAGATCGCGTGAGGGTGAGGGCGTGATTAGATAGAGAGAGGAGAGATCTTCGTGCGCACCCCAGTGTTTGAACCTCAAGGGTTTTGCCGGAACCCGAAATCCGACAACGACATGGGCCGGACTAATGGGCCGTGAAGATACAAGACATAAGACTTTCTCCTGTGTCCGGATGCACAACAAAAGAAAGACACATCCGTGACATTTTGGGCCGAACAATTTTTTTTCTGTCATACTTATGACACTTCTATGATGATAATTGTGACAAAACCCGGTATCATCATAGATGTGGTGGGCTCCTACTTCTATGACAAAAAATCATGACAGAAAATGGGCTTTTCGTCCTGGGCGGGCCAGAGACACAGCTGCATGACATTCTTTGGGCCGTCCATGATGGAAAAAACCATGGTAGAAGCGAAGGCGAGGAAAATATCGGGGTGTTCCCGGTTACGGTGGGTGGTCGGGGCTGAGCGATGCGCGTTTCTCTCGTGCACGCACGCGTGTGGGTGCGAGACGTTGGACTCTAACTGAACCCGAGCGAGGCGTTGGGCTCTAACTGAACCCAAGCGACTGCACTGCAGGGTATGCGTTACTAAACCCGAGCGATCGATCGATGGCTGTTAACTGAACCCGATCGAGCGATTCCTTCGCTACTGCTGCTAACTAAAGCCGATTGATGCTGCCTCTGGATGAACAGTGAGCGTTGCTGGGGGGTATGGATGAACAGTTCACGGTGGGGGTGGATGAACAGGACCCCGTGGTGTTGCCTTTGGATGAACATAACCCCGATCTATCGAGCCGGTTGGGGCTGGATGAACAGGACCCCGTGGAGGGCTGGATGAACAGGACCACCCCGTGGAGGGCTGGATGAACAGTAGACGGTGGAGGGCTGGATGAACAGTAGCTCATGGAGGGGTGGTTGAACAGGAGCCCGTGGAGAGGGCTGGTTGAACAGTAGCCGATGGAGTAGCGCGCGGTGCAGGCTAGATGAACATGAGCCCGTGCATGAACAGTCGCAGGTGGAGGCTGGAGGAGGTTGACGGTGGATGAACAGTAGCCCGTGGAGGCTGGAGGGGGTCGACGGTGGAGATGAACAGTATCCCGTGGAGTCCCGTTTTGCGGTACGCCACACCCCTCCCGATGAACAGGACACCCGTTTCGACCGTATCGCTCCAACACAAGTCCGTTTCCTCCGTTTTGCGGTACACCACACCCCTCCCGATCAACAGGACCCCCGTTTCGACCGTAGGAGGTCCGTTTCCTCTGTTTTGTGGTACGCCAGACCCCTCCCGATGAACAGGATCCCGTTTCGAACGTGGCCAATCGAACACAAGGCCGTTTCCTCTATTCTGCGGTACGCCAGGCCTCGTTTCCATCGGCTATTCCGTCCAAGCCGGTTGGCTCCCACACGTTCCGTTGCCTCCCGATGAACACGACGCATTCCGTCGCCTCCCCATGAACACGACGACGTAGTTTCTCCGTTCCGACCCAGCCATGTACACGAGCCCTGGCCGTACGTATGCGCGAGTAGGCATTCGAGATACAGCCCGTATGTACGTACGTGGCCGTATTTTCTTTCTTGCACACTGCCGCTGTACGTCCGTGTACATGCTACGTGCACGCCTCTACATCAACCAGTATGTACGTACACGTTCGCGACCAGAATGACAACGCTACGTACGCTTCGACCAGGTGGGTCATGACTGTCAGGCACTTCCTTGCCTGCGAAGATGTAGCTGGTGGGTCCCACCAGTCAGGGGGCGGATCGTTTTTTTTTTGCCCTGGCGCACTTCCTTGCGTGCGAAGATGTAGTTGGTAGGTCCCAGCAGTCAGGGGAAATGTTTTTTTCGGGAAGTACAGTTGCCCGTCTAGTGGGTCCCTGCTGTCAGGTGGAGGAATCATTATTTTGCCCGTAATAAGGAGGCATTTCCTTGCGTGCAGCCGTGGACCCAGCTGTCAGCCTCTCCATGTATAGTCCACTTCAGATGCATGTCGGTCGTTGACCATGTTAACCAGGCCGTGCCGAGAGCACCAGGGCGGTGGACAACGGCGAGGCCTAGGAAGGGAACGACACGGAGCCAGGGAAGACGCGGCAGTTGTTTCCCACACGGAGGGGAGTACGACTGTATGAGGGTTTACTGGTTCGTCTGCCGTCGCCGGAGAATAACAGCAGGTGTGGGTGAGTAGAGGGATGGCTAGGCCAGCGATGGGAGTACGGTGGGGCGGTGAGGCCTGCGCGGTAGCACAGCCGGCCACGGAGAGGAGGGAGCAGGCAGTCCCACCCGTGCTTGTTTGAGCGGCTGGAGCAGGAAGAGCAGAGATTGAAGAAGCACGACGGCAGTTGGATGGACATCCAACTGTCACTGCTTGTGCGTCAACCTTTTTTTTAGGAAAGCCTCAAATCTGTGGAAAACAGTATACAACCCATCTGTCATTATTTCTAATAATTTACAGCCCATTTGCTAATTCTTAAGGTTTTTTTGGAGGCCATATTCTTTTTGTTAGCATTACAGCCCATATTGTGGCCACGGTTAAAAAATTATACGAAATTTTTCATATTTTGGTGCGGTCTGAACTGTTTTTAATCCCGAAATTTCGAGTCATATTCAAACTGATTTTAAAAATAAATATATATCAATATAAAATCCAACAAATTGTCCACGCATAAAAATCAGTGCAATTTAAAATCTCGAAATAAAAAAAAGAAATTTGAAACTAATTGCCAGTTTGATGTGTTTTAAAAATGTACAACCCATTTCTCATTGCTGATAGGCCATTTTCTCGGCCAGCCGAATGAAGCTCTCCTCGTCTTGAAAGGTTTGCAGCCCACCAGACCTGACAAAGCGACTTATTTGGCAAAACACAAAAAAACCGGGCTGTGGCCGCGGACCCAGCTGCAGCCGTGGACCCAACTGTCGGCCTCTCCACGTATAGTACTCTTCCGATGGAAGTCGGTCGTTGACCACATTGACCACGCCGCGCCGAGAGCACCAAGGCGGTGGACGACGGCGAGGCCTAGGAAGGGGATGACACGGAGCCGGGGAAGACGCAGTAGTGGATGCGCACGCGGAGAGGAGTATGAGGGTTCAGTGGTTCGGTTGCGGTGTGAGGCTGCCGTCACCGTAGAATAACAGGGGCTGTGGGTGAGTCGAGGGATGGCCTGGCCAGCGGTGGGAGTAGTAGGGGGCGGTGAGGCCTCCGCGGCATCGCAGCCGGCCACGGGAGGCAGGAGCACGAGGCACGACCGGCGCTGGTTTGGGCGGCTAGAGCAAGAAGACGAGAGGTTGAAGAAGCACTACGACCGTTGGATGGACATCGTACGATAACTAGAGCTAGAATCGTTCATATTGACTACGTTGACAAAGCCCTCCGTCCCCATCAACTTAGTTGGCCCACAAGTCAGCCTCCCACTATTGTGGGTCCCAGCTAGCAGGGGGTATTCATTCTTTTGTGCGTAATAAGGAGGCACTTCCTTGCGTGCAAAGATATAGCTGGTGGGTCTGACCTGTCAGCGATGGGAACATTTCTTCGCGAAATACAGAGGCCCTTCCGGTGGGTCCCAGATGTCAGGTGGAGGAATCATTATTTTGCGCGTAATAAGGAGGCATTTCCTTGCGTGCGGCCGTGGACCCAGCTATCAGCCTGTCCACGCACGGTCTACTTCCGATGGTGTCGTTCGTTGACCACGTTGACCACTCCGCGCCGACCGCATCCAAGGTGGTGGACGACGGCGAGGCCTAGGAAGGGGACGACGCGGAGCTGGGGAAGATGCGGCAGTGGATGCCCACGCGGAGAGGAGTACGAGGTTTCACTGGTTCGGCTACGGTGTGAGGCTGCCGTCGCCGCAGGGCCTGGCTAGCACTGGGAGTAGTAGGGGGCGGTGAGGCCTCAACGGCAGCACAGCCGACCACTGGAGGCAGGAGCAGGCGGTCTCGTCGGCGCTGGTTTGGGCGGCTGGTGCAAGAAGAGCAGCGATTGAAGAAGCAGCAGGACCGTTCGATTCAAATCCAATGGTTACTACTGCTAGAATCGTTTGTTGACTAAGTTGACAAGCCCTGCGTACGCGTCAACTTAGTAGGCCCACAGGTCAGCCTCCCAACCGGTGCGCTCCAGATGTCAGTTGGAGGAATCTTTTTTTTCGCGTAATAAGGAGGCAGTTGATTGCGTGCGGGCAGGCCAGCGGAGGGAGTAGGGTGGGCCGGGGAAGCCTGCGCGGCATCACAGCGGGCCACAAGAGGAGGGAGCAAGCAGTCCCGCCGGCGCTAGCTTAGGCGGCTGGAGCAGGAAGATTAGAGATTGAAGAAGCACGTCGGCAGTTGGATGGACATCCAATAGTCACTGCTGCTAGAATCGTGTGTTGACTGACAAAGCGCGTAAACAAGTCAACCTCGAAATCTGTGGCGTGTACAGCCCATTTGCTATTATTTTTGTAATTTTTACTCATTTTCTAATTCATATGGAATTTATTGTAGCCCGTTTTCCATTTTTAGAATTTCTGCCCATTTTCTGGTCAGTACCAGGGTTAAAAAAATTAACTAAATATGTGGGAAATTTTTAAAATTCACAAATTTTTGCTGGGGAACAAAATATTCTTAATCCAAAACTTAGTAGCCATACTAAAACAAATTTTAAAATAAATTAGTACTATGTCATGTTAAATCCAATGAAATACTCCCTCCGTCCCAAAATTCTTGTCTTAGATTTGTCTAAATACGGATGTATCAAGTCACGTTTTGGTATTAGATAGATCCGTATCTAGACTAATCTAAGACAAGAATTTTGGGACGGAGGGAGTATAAGATATCAGTGAATAACAAAAATAAAAAAGAAACTAATATCCCATTTGCTATAATTTTTTTGGAATTTTCAACCCCTTTTGATATTACTTTTAACAGACACTGACCATACTCTTTGGCCAGGCCGGAATGTATCCCTCCTCGTCTTGAAACATATGCAGCCCAGTAAGTCAGAGAAAACAAATAGGCTTAGCTTGGGTATTCCTCAAAAAGAAATACTGGGCTACCTATTTTCCCAAAGAAAAAACTGCTGGGCTGGTCATGTTGTTAGATGGGCCACACAGACCGCACAACCCAGTTTATAGCCTGCTCCTCCGAATTACTCCTAAAAAAAGGTGTGCAATTCTGTCGTTCATTGACTATACATTGAAAATCATGTGGGTCCCAGATATCAGCAGGGTGGATTTGAGTAAAAAACGAGGGGTTCATCTGAGTAGTAAAAGAGGCGCTTGCTTGTGTTCGGGAGTGGACCTGGTGGGTCCATACTGTCATACTCACAACTACAGTCCTCTCCCGATTCACTATGTTGACAGGGACCATTTAAGAAAAAACTATGTTGATAGGGACCATTTAAAGTGTTGTCGCCAATGTGCTGGGCTGGGTTGGACATTCTTATTGAAAAATAAAAATGGACCGGAACTATTTACGACGTTGTCTACGATTTGCATGGGTCCGCTGGTTGCAGGAAGAAAATGCTGGGAGAAAGAAGACTAGTCGCTATCTTTGCCTAAGAATAATATCAACTGAATGTAACGACACTATCATAGGAAATAATATTCTCATGTTAAATCGTGAATTTAAAGAACTGGTGCATGAGCATTTAGCTTTATTTATTTATTTACTTATTTATGTTTAGGGGACCATGAGCATGTACCTGGGCCGGATTCATGTGAGAGCCTCCCTTCCAGTTAATTATGGGCTTCTCTATCGGGCCTTCATCAGTGGGCTGCATGTTATCAACAAGTGGAAAATGTGTTCCGTAAGAAAAATAGTATGCGCTACATATGGTACGGGGCACTAAAGGATCGAAGCATGCAACGACTTCCAGAACATTGTGTTTGTCGTTCTAACAACACATTTATTCAACCAATAGACGAAATATACTAATGATTGTACATTGAAAACAGCAGCAGCAGCAACCAGGGCTGGGGTGACACTACAGGAATCAGCTACTTTGCCCTTAGCCACGGCAGACGGCAAAGGCAGGAACGGCGGATGGCAAAGGTCTTTGCCGTCTGCCGCTGACGGCAAAAGGCTCCGGCAAAGTAAGGATCGGCAAAGAGGTACTTTGCCGTCTGCTTTTTGCGGCTGACGACAAAGAGGGCTGCTGACGGCAAAGACAGCACACGGCAATAATTACGCTGTTAGTCCGTTAGGTGGCTAACGGCAGCCTTTGCCGTCCGCCGCTGACGGCAAAATTTGTCTGGCCTTTGCCGTCCGCCGAATGACGTCAGCTGGACGTCACTACGTGGCAGGCCTTTGTCGTCCGCGGCTGTAGGCAAAGTTGTTTACTCTTTGCCGTCAGCCACTGTAGGCAAAACCTTTGCCGTCCGCCGCTGTAGGCAAACTGGCCAAATGGGTCAGTTGCCAGGAGGCACAGGTGGCCGCCGCGTGGCTGCTTTGCCGTCCGCAGCTGTTGGCAAAGGTGCCTTTGCCGTCCGCGGCTGTCGGCAAAGGTGGCTTTGCCATCTGTGGCTGACGGCAAAGATCCTGCTTTGCCTCATTTTTTTTTGTTTTTTTAATGCAACAATTTTGATAGCAAATATATATGACATATATATATATATAGATATTTCACAAGGCTATTTAACAGCAAACACATGACATATCCAGCACATAAGTTTCATCGTACATACATATATATATAGTTCCATCCATTCATACATAGCAAGTTCCATCAAGTTGCACATAAACATTGTTCCATCCATACATATTACAATGCAAAGTTTCATCAAGATAGCAAGTTCCATCATAGCAAGCTAGAAGAATACTTGAAGAGAATGAAAGAAAAAACAAGCACTCCATCATAGCAAGCTAGCTTCCGTGAAGTGAATGAAATCTGCAAAATGGCAAATAAGAAAGTTAGAAAAAGGTGACTAGAAGAAGACTAGAAGAAGAAGACTAGAACAAGAAGAAGACTAGAACACGAAGACTAGAACAAGAAGTATATGTCATTTATGAGCTAACTTAGGTGAAATGGATCATATATGAGCTAACTAAGTTGAAATGGGTCGTTTATGAGCTAACTTAGGTGAAATGGATCATTTATGAGCTAACTTAGTTGAAATGGATCGTTTATGAGATAACCTAGGTGAAATAGATCGTTTATGAGCTAACTTAGGTATAATGCATCATTTTAGAGCTAACCTAGGTAAGATGGGTCATTTTGGAGCTAACCTAGGTGAAATGGATCGTTTTTGAGCTAAGTTAGGTGAAATGGATCGTTTATGAGCTAACCTAGGTGAAATAGATCGTTTATGAGCTAACTTAGGTAAAATGCATCATTTTAGAGCTAACCTAGGTCATTTTGGAGGTAAACTAGGTAAAATGGATCGTTTGTGAGCTAACCAAGGTGAAATGGATCGTTTATGAGCTAATCTAGGTAAAATGGGTCATTTTAGAGCTAAATTGGGTAAAATGCATCATTTTGGAGCTAACCTAGGTAAGATGGGTCATTTGTTAGCTAACCTAGGTAAAATGGGTCATTTTAGAGCTAACATAGGTAAAATGGATCATTTTGGAGCTAGTCTAAGTAAAATGGGTCATTTTAGAGCTAACTTGGGTAAAATGGATCATTTATGAGCTAACTAAGGTAAAATGGGTCATTTTAGAGCTAACTTAGGTAAAATGGATTGTTTGTGAGCTAACTAAGCTAATTATGCCATTTTTGACATAAGTAAGCTAAGTACATGTCATTATTGAGCAAACCTAGTTAACTAAGCATATTAGAGCTAACTTAGGTTATTTTGGAGGAAACAATGCTAAGTATAGATCGTTTAGAGCTAACTTAGGTAAAATGGATGGTTTTGGAGGTCAGTAAGCTTATTAAGTCATTTTGGAGGAAAAGAAGCTAACTCTAGGTCATTGTGGTAAGCATATTGGAGGAAATGAGGCTAAGTCTGGGTCTTTATGCATTTGTTAAGAAAAACACTCGAGAAACTTACCATGATCATGGAGGTGTAGGAGTGGGGTGGCTCGTGCCGGTTGCTTGTCTGGAGTTACGCTGCACCAAAGATCATTTCCAATGTCTCGTTAGCATGATGACACTCAAATGTTAAGACTAGCAAGTAATGTCCATTCAAATTAAACTCACCGTGGTCCCAGGAGCAATCACTGGCATCGGCGGAGCGGTCTGACCGGTCTTCTCGCACACAGACTGCACATTTGGTTTTGACGACTCAGTCATACTAGTTAGTAATGAGACAAACACTACATGAATGTTTTGGCTAATCTGCAGAAGAAACTTACCACAAGGAGCTCGTACATGGCCCTTGCCTGCATGTCATTCCGTGCCCTCTCCTCCTCCAACATCTTTGTCGTCCTCTCCTCCAACTCCCGCTGCCTCTCCGCCGCCTCCGCCAGAAGTTTCTCCGTTCTATCTCTCTCACTCTGTATAGCAGCCTGCAACACCACTCCTCGTTACCATTTGTAATCATTGATGGAAGCACACACAATGTAATGGAGAAAGATAGCTGAGTACGTATAACTAACCTTGATGGCGAGTTGGACTGGCCATTCACGAGGCCTTATCTCAGGAGCGGAGCTCGACTGGTGCGCCTTGATCTCTGGGAGAGTGCTTGGACAACGGATAAGTCCATCTCCAATGGCTATGGAGCCATGGGACCTCCCGCCACCAGATATCATCACCAGCTCTGGATCAATGGGACCCTGGCTCGGGTTAAAGTCCTCCCCTTTCCTCGCCTTCCCCTCATCTCTATATCTCACGAGCTTGTCGTGGGAGGAGATGTTGGTGAAGTTGTTTGCATCATCAAGGTCAAAAGGAGAGAATGCCTTGACTTTCTTGTAAGAGGCAGTGTGGGCCATGGCATACAGGTCGTACACCTCTGGCACCTTATCCGCCTTATTGTAGCGTGCCTGAAAGAGAGAAACAAAGTAAATTAGTAATTAAAGTGCTCAAGCTAGCATGATGAATGAATTGCATGAATCATGAAGCAAACCACATACCCAGTTCCGCCCGAACTGATATAAGTTGGAGCTGCCTTGATGGTGTGGCACACCTTCCATTTGGGCATGTTTGTCCTTGGCCTTGTTGTGGAGGGCTAGCCATTCTTTTGAGCACCACTCATTGACCAACACCTCCCAACAATCCATCCGATCCGCACACCATCTCGGAGGCGCCTAAGTTAGCAAATAGAAACTTGAGCGCTACGGCTATGAATTACTAAATCAAGGAAGTAAGTACAAGGCCTTAAGAATTACCTGCATGTACTGCTCCTTACTCACGAACTTTTCGTGGCACGCCGGCTTGGTCTTCTTGATACCACGCAAGGCGTAGTAGTCTCGAACAGCCTGCACCCGCGCCTCATGCCATAAGTTCTGTAGTAGGCGCTTGCAGACGTTATCGATAACATTTGCCGCGTCCTCCTCGTATCCCTCCTCACACCTGTAGAATGTCTGCAATCAAATGAGACAATATTGATTATTACAATTAATAACTAGCTACTTGAAGATATTTAACTGTGTAAAGGAGAAATTACCCAGAACATTCTGATCACCACGTCTGCCCTCGTCTTGCAGAAGACACCGTCAATAATCTCACCCGGCGGGGCCGAGGCAGCCAAGTAGTGCTCCCAGCTCAATCCAAGCTCTGGAAGCCGACCCTCAACAGGCAACGTGACAAACCCCGGGAAGTTTTGCTGACAAAGAACTCCAAGGACGGAGTTGGGCCGGCGGACACTATGATGGTGGTCCCAACCCCTACAGCATGACAATGCCAACACATTAGATATTTGAAGAAACGTGAATGCAGAAGGTACAAAAAGATTAAATGCACTTACCTCTCCCCATCAGGGAAAATCAACCACCTCTGCTCGCGGGTCGACGCCACGGATGGGAGCCGTGTACAACCACGCTGGTAGACGGTGCCCCCCTCCTCCTCAATATCAGTCGGCTCCCCGCCATCATCAGCATGGCCACTCGTCCCCTCAGGCTCATCCGGACAGGTACCCCATCCAGACGTGTGCTCCTCCGGGGTCTCGTGGGCCGAAGGCCCGTCGACCCAAGGCTCGTGGGCCGAAGGCCCGTCGACCCGAGGCTCGTGGGCCGAAGGCTCGTGGACTGGAATCCGTGTAGCGTCCTCCTTGGACGAGTCCACCCTAGCAGTCACGTGCTCGGGTGAAACAACTGGGGGTGACGGCGAGGAAGGCGCCCTAGCAGTCACCCTAGCTCCTCTCCCGCGACCACGTGCTCCAACTCCTCTCTTCTTCCCTCCCTTACCTCGTCCCCTGCTAGGCACCGCTGTCGACGAAGAAGGGCCCGGCGGTGTCGCCATACTGTCCAGCAACGCTCGGCGGAGAGGTGCGTGTGGAATGGAAGACCTCCCACCACACGCCGACGAAGAAGGGGCCTCGGAGCGCTCCCGACCAGCACTCACCATCTTTCAACAGCTGCCATGACAAAGAGTAAAAAAAATTAGTACAACATAAAAAATACCGACATGAATAATAATATGTATATCACTTAAGTGTATCATCATCAAGTACAACATAAAAAAATTGAATACCTGACACTACTAATAATCTCGATCACTATCATCAATAAATGCATAATCATCATCATCACTATAATCAAAGACGGGCTCATAGGGTTCAGTGGCATCAACATGTGCAAGGCCACCTTGACTTAATCGGTCAAGCATTGACAGGTCATCCGTAGCAGTAACCTCTTCTTGTTCCGGCTCTTCTTGTTCCTCCTCTAGGTTGATGTCGGATTCACTGTTGCTGTCTACTTCAATGTTTTGGGGTGAAGTATAGCGGTTCATGAAACGCTTTTTGGAAAGACGTGTCTCTTGGAAGAATTCTCCTTCATATGTGTCTGGGTTAATGTGAGGTTCATAATCCTCTTCCTTTGGGGGAGATAGTCTAGCACGTGGCGGCACTTCATAAACGACATCCCAACCTTTCAGATTTGGATTAGTTTGGCAGGCCCACGGTAGATAGAATACTTGGGTCGCCTGTTGAGCCGTAATATAGACATCATGAACATCTAAATGGGTGCTTTGTTTGATTTCAACTAGCCCTATATGTTCATGAGTCCTTCTAGTCTCCTTCGGCTGAAACAAATAACATTTGAAGACTACGACATTCGGTGGGTTTTCACCATAGAATAGAAGTTCATAAATTGCTTCAACTCTCCCATAATACTCGGTACCTCCTTCGCCGATAGCAGATACACAACAATTTGTAGACTTTTGATCGGCCATAGATAGCTCTTTGCCATAGGTACGAAAGCGATACCCATTGATGTCGTATTTGTCAAATGAACGGACCTTATAGTCAAAACCATTAGCGACTTGTCTCAATTCGGCGTCCATAGACTCTGAATTAGCCTACAAGTTTAATACGAAAGGATTGTTGCATTATGCACAAATTAGCGAATGAAATGAAATTGTCTAATAGAAATTACCATTTGTTTGAACCAAGAGATGAAACTGAGATAGCCGCCTCCTTGCTTTGCGAGAAGCTCATACTCTTCAACGGAATCCTTTTGGATCACCGCTCCATACGAGAATATGACGACATATCGACTGTATGAAATATCCAGGAATAAGAGCAGTTCAAAGGAAATAGAAGTTGCGAAAAAATGTATCGAGAACTTACTCGATGTATGGCCGCACTTCTGTTAGGTTGTTGAAGATATACAACGAAATGGTCCACCATTCTTCGTTATCCAAAGATACTGGTTTTGAAACACTGGCTGGTGCGAGATTCCCTTTGAATAGGCTGAGGTTGGATCCACCCTTTTTAGGGTCATCAGCATTGTACCGAGGCTTCGGATTATGCAAATGACGATTTTTGGCTTCGTAGTGTGCTGTCACGAAGTTTGCCGCCTCCTTAGTGATGAATGCCTCAGCCATCGATGCTTCAATTCTATGTTTATTTTTACATTTTTCTTGAAGCGTCTTCTGCATCCTCTCAGTTGGGTAGCACCAACGATTTTGCACGGGCCCCCCCAATCTTGCCTCGGTCGGGAGATGCAAAATCAAATGCTGCATTGGATTAAAGAAGCCCGGTGGAAAGATCTTCTCTAACTTGTAGATCAACTCCGGCGCCAACTCTTCCATTTATTCTAGCATGCCAGGCGATAGTTCTTTCGCACAAAGAACACGGAAGAAATAGCTGAGTTCTGCCAGTACTAGCCATTCATCCTCAGGGATGAAGCCACGCAACATCACCGACATTACCCTCTCAATCCATATGTGCCAATCATGACTCTTGAGACCAAATATCTTTAATTTATCAAGACTTGCTCCCCTCTTTAGATTTGCTGCATACCCATCGGGGAACATCAACTGCATTTTCACCCACAAGATAATTTCCCTCATAGCTGGCCTTCCAAGATTGAACCATGCCTTTGGCTTCATCCAGTTCTGCTTTCCTTTCGGTTCTTTCATGTTTTGTAACGGCCTATCACATAGCGCCTCCAGATCGACTCTAGCCTTAGTATTATCCTTTGACTTCCCATCTATGCCGAACAATGTACCAAAAAGTGCCTCGGCGATATTCTTCTCAGTGTGCATCACGTCGATGTTGTGTGGGCAAAGGAGGTCTTTGAAGTAAGGCAGATCCCATAAGCATGTCTTGTGAGTCCAGGCGTGCTTAGAATTATACCCCTTGAAGTACCCTGGACGCTCTGGATCTGGCTCGAGAGCGTTTAACTGATCCAGGGTCTGTTGGCCTGTCAACGCAGGTGGTGCAGAGCTTTTGACAACTCTACCTCTGATGAGTTCTTCTTGTCTTTCCTGAACTTATGGCGAGGATCCAGGAACTGTCTATGCATGTCGAAGCAAGAAAACTTGTGACCGGCCTGAAGCCAACGAAACTCAAGAGCTCCCTTGCATGTGGGGCACGGGAACCTTCCATGCACACACCAGCCAACGAATAGCGCATACGCCGGCAAGTGATGCATCGAGTACATGTACCAGACACACATTATGAAGTTCCGTTTGCTATAGGCGTCGTATGTCTTGAACCCATTATCCCAGGCTTCTTGCAATTCGTCCTTAAGCGGCTGCATGTACACATTCATATTTTTCCCCGGATAGTTGGGCCCTGGAATTATCAACGTCAGGAAAATGTTCTTTCTTTGCATAATCTGTCCGGGGGGGAGATTGAGTGGAAAGACAAATACGGGCCAACAACTGTATTGGGCTGCCGTCAGACCAAACACACTGAACCAATCTGTGCTAATGCCGACTCGAGGATGCCTCGGATCTGCCGCTTTGTCAGCATGTAATTCATCAAAAAAATTCCACGCAACTGAAAGCACAAGTGCTCCCTGGGTGATTTTGGTAATTAATGGCAACATATCTCTTGTTGGACTAACACTTTTACCTAGTATGTTTCAGACAAGTTCAACAATAGAGTGGCATGGACTAAAGGATGTGAAACCCCTTCAAGATTCTAAGGACAAAGGATTGGCTCAAGCTTCAAGCACAAGACTCTACATTTTTTTATTTTAGTGATCCAAGATCACATTGAGTCTATAGGAAAAGCCAATACTATCAAGAGGGGATGAGGTGTTGCTTAATGGCTTGCTTGCTCAAAGTGCTTAGTGATATGCTCCAAAGCCCTCAACTACTTTCTCACATCCACATATGACCTAAACCATAAGTCAAACTCGGCCCCACCGATTCTTTCTATCCGGCGCCACCGAGTTCAGATGTCTTAGCCACTGCCACAAACCCTAGGCAAATCGGTCTCACCGATAGGGATCTCGGTCTCGCCGAGATGGGATTGTAGTCTCTCTGTGTATGTCCATTACCAAAATCGGTCTCACCGAGTTTGAGCAATCGGTACTATCGAGATTACAATGCAAACTCTCTGGTTAACTTATTACCAAAATTGGTCCCACCGAGTTTGTGTAATCGGTCCTACCGAGTTTGCCTGACCAACTCTCTGGTTAGCTTATTACCAAAATCGGTCCCACCGAGTTTGTGTAATCAGTCTCACCGAGATTACGTTATGCCCTAACCCTAACCATATAGGTCCTACCGAGTTGCATGTCGGTCCCACCGAAAATCCTAACGGTCACTAGATTTGCTGAATCGGTTCGACCGAGTTTCTCAATTCGGTCCCACCGAGTTTGGCAAGTTGTGTGTAATGGTTAGATTTTGTGTGGAGGCTATATATACCCCTCCACCTCCTCTTCATTCGCGGAGAGAGCCATCAGAACGAACCTACACTTCCAACTTATATTTTCTAAGAGAGAACCACCTACTCATGTGTTGAGACCAAGATATTCCATTCCTACAATTTGAATCTTGATCTCTAGCCTTCCCCAAGTTGCTTTCCACTCAAATCTTCTTTCCACCAAATCCAAATCCTATGAGAGAGAGTTGAGTGTTGGGGAGACTATCATTTGAAGCACAAGAGCAAGGAGTTCATCATCAACACACCATTTGTTACTTCTTGGAGAGTGGTGTCTCCTAGATTGGCTAGGTGTCACTTGGGAGCCTCCGACAAGATTGTGTAGTTGAACCAAGGAGTTTGTAAGGGCAAGGGGATCGCCTACTTCGTGAAGATCTACCGCTAGAGAGGCAAGTCCTTCGTGGGCGACGACCATGGTGGGATAGACAAGGTTGCTTCTTCGTGGACCCTTCGTGGGTGGAGCCCTCCGTGGACTCGCGCAACCGTTTCCCTTCGTGGGTTGAAGTCTCCATCAACGTGGATGTACGATAGCACCACCTATCGGAACCACGGCTCAAAAATCTCCGTGTCTCCAAATTGCGTTTGAATCCTCCAATCCCTTCCCTTTACTTTCTTGCAAGTTGCATGCTTTACTTTCCGCTGCACATATACTCCTTGCATGCTTGCTTGTTATGTGTTATGACTGCTAAACTTGTGCCTAAATTCCACTCCAACGTAAAGAAGTCAAAAACTGCAACTTTTTGGTACTTAGTGTCTAATCACCCCCCCCTCTAGACACCTCTTCTCGATCCTTTCAGCAACACCATCCGATGTGTGTACGATCATCAGATTCCCATCTGCATCTAGTTCGGTTCTTTTGCCTGTTTCATGCCATGTCATCTGTCTGGCCGTCTCTTCGTCCATGAAAAGACGTTGAAGTCTTGGTACGATTGGCATATACCGAAGAACACTAACGGGGATTTTGGTCTGTGTCTTCTCACCCATACCGTTGTCTACCACAACATAATTGGAAGACTTGCAAATGGGACAATAGTTCAAGTCCGCATAGTCAAGCCTAAACAAGACACATCCTTTCTCACAGGCATGTATCTTCTCATAGGGCATCTTCAGTGCACGGAGGATTTTGTCCGACTGGTACAGGTTTGCAGGCATTACATGGCCTTTGGGTAGAAAGCGTCCAAATACTGTCATCATTGCGTCGTAGCATTCTCTGCCCAAGTTGAACTGAGCCTTCAGAGCCATTACTTGTGAGATGGCATCCAACTGATAAATCTCAGTGTGCTCATGGAGCGGACGTTTTGAAGACTCCAACATTTCATTGAAGGCCTTTGCAGATTCCTCCATCTCCTCGTCCGAATCCTGAGCATCATCGAAGTCTTGCACCATGTTTCCCATCCCGGTACCATGCTCGTCAGTGCGACGACGATCCACCTCAGCTCGGTCACGTTGGGCAGACTCACTATGATATGTCCACACCGTATAATCGGGCGTAAAACCACTCTTCTGCAGATGTTCGCCCATTTCATCCTCTGCCCTCTTTTCCCAATTGCCGCACCGTAAACAGGGGCACCAGGTTTTGCTCTGGCCATTTGCAAATGCGGCTTGCGCAAACCCCTTGGTTTTTGTGAACCATTCAGTGCTCCATTTGTTCTGACTAGTGTGACCGGTGTACATCCACGCACGATCACTCATCTTGACTTTCAGAGCTACTGGACACAGAACAAATATATATATATATATAATTCACCATGTATATATTCATCAGTTGATCTACTTTGTCAATTTTATTACGTCCATGCAACCTACACTCTAACAGGTAATGATAGGTCCTAATCCCACCCGAGTATGTGTAGATTGGGTTCATTTTCCCATGCTATGCTCCGGATCCGACGCAAAATTTTGGCAGCACCTCCCCGCTGTTCTCGTGATACACGTCTCTTCAATAAACAGAGAGGATGTGTAGCCGAAGAACAATAGGGGAGGCACTGACAAAATTTATGCGTCGGATCCGGAGCAAAGCATATGGGAAAACGAACCCAATCTACACATACTCGGGCTGTCCATGGATAGCGTTGGACAATTCGAAAGAATCAAGGTTACAAATATGCAAATGCATGCATATTTATAACTATAACACTTTCGAACGGGAGACACATATTGGTTACGCATACTAATGATTCAAGACACATATATAGCTAGCTATCAAGTTTCATCGGCACGAACACCGGAACAGAGCAAATAATTAATGGGGGAGGAGGACATGTCATTTGTGCTCACCCACGAACGAAGGGGAAGAGCTCGTCAAACGCATAGCGAGGTCGTTGAAACAACTGCACATTTAAATCTACCCGATCAACACAATTATATATGATGTTTTTCATAACAAAATCAAAAAATATATGACCTAACTAATAATTCACAAATATATGACCCCGTCGGCCTCTGGAAGACCAAAGAGCACCTTTTCGGGAGGTGTCGGGGGTCGGGGTGTCGTGTCGGTGTCGGGGAGTCGGGGTGTCGTGTCGGGGTCGGGGTTTCGGGGTCAGGGGGTCGGGGTGTCGGGGTGTGGTGTCGGGGTCGGGGTGTCGGGGTCAGGGGGGTCAAGGGGTCAGGGGGTCGGGGTGTCGGGGTGTGGTGGCGGGGTCAGGGGGTTGGGGTGTTTCCTTCTATCCTTCTTCTTCTTTCTTTCTCTTCTTCTTCTTTCTTTCTCTTCTTCTTCTTCTTCTTTCCTTTCTTCTTCTTCTTCTTTCATCTTTTTTCTACTTCTTTTACTTCTTTTCGTTTCTTCTTTTCTTCTTCTTCTACTTCTTTTCTTCTTCTTCTTTTTTCATCTTTTTCTACTTCTTTTCTTTTCTTCCTTTCTTCTTCTTCTACTTCTTTTCTTCTTCTTCTTCTTCTTCTTCTTCTTCTTCTTCTTCTTCTTTTTTCATCTTTTTTCTACTTCTTTTCTTTTCTTCTTCTTCTTCTACTTCTTCTACTTCTTTTCTTCTTCTTCTTCTTCTTCTTCTTCTTCTTTTCTTCTACATATTCTTTTTTCTTCTACTTCTTTTCTTCTTTTCTTCTTCTTCTTTTTTCATCTTTTTCATCTAAAACCCATGCACTAAATCTAACAATAACACAGATGTAGCACTATATCTAACACTAACACTATATAACACATATCTAGCACTAAATCTATCACTAACAATTAAACAGCAAAAAAATGAAAAAACAGAAGAAAAAAAGAAAAAAAATAACTCACCGGAGCAATGGGACGGTCGAGGCTGTGGGGCGGGTGGGCCGGCGACGTGGTGGCGCGCCGGGGCGATGGGACGGTCGGGGCAGTGGGGCGGGTGGGCCGGCGACATGGTGGCGCGTCGGGGCGCCGGGATGGTGGAGCGACGGGGCGTCGGCGGGTGGGGTGGGGGCGGTGGGGTGGTGGGGCGACGGGGCGTCGGCGGGTGGGGTGGGGACGGCAGGGTGGTGGGGCGACGGGGCAAGCGGGGGCGGCGCCGGGCGGCGGGGGCGGCGGTGGGTGGATCTCTGGTGGCGTAGCGTCGGGGAGGAGAGAGGGAGAGGAGTAACGGGCAGGGAGGGCTCGATCGGCCGTTAGTTTGGTTTGATTAGTTAGCGTTTGCCGTCCGCCAGCAGACGGCAAAGAGGGCGGCCGTTAAGTTTTTTCTAATCGGCTCATTAGTGGGGGCCACCTCTCTCTTTGCCGCCAGCCAGCTGACGGTAAACATTCTTTGCCGTCATCCAGCGGACGGCAAAGAAGTGACAGATGGCAAAGAACTTCTTTGCCGTCTGCCAGTTGTTTGTCGTCTGCTTTTTGGTAGCTGATGGCAAAGACCTTCTTTGCCGTCTGCTAGTGGACGGCAAAGAACCGGCAGACGGCAAAATCCCTGATTCCAGTAGTGTGAAACAGAAGCAGTAAGCAGGCTAGAAGAGTGAAGATGCAGCTCTCTCTTCCAAACCAAACATCAGCCATCATTACAAAAGGGCTACCAAAAAAGAACAAGTGTATGCATCAAACTAAATAAAGATCCTACTACACCAAGTGTACGCATCTAACTAACTGGCTCGGTTAGACGTTACTATTTATTAAGCTGTGGAGATTGGCTGACGGCTTGAACCAGATGGGTGCCTGACGGGGGAAATTCCAGCTAGCAGCTCGAAGTCTGATACTTGCGACCCTCTCTCCTACTTTGGGCTGCAGAGCGTGGCGGCACATATCAGGGTATGGTGCATGCAGAGACGTATGGTACGCTGTGTACACACAATTTTTCCTGATGAGCGAAACCGCGCTGCCATCATGATCCTTGCAGTTGGTTATCTCCTGGTTAATCGGATAATTCGGTCCGACAAACAGAGAGCGTGTACCAAGGCTACTTACCAACCTCCAGTCAAAAATTCCTGAAGGCCCAGAGAAGCTGGGATCCTGTTCAAAGACCTTGCAGTGACTGTGATTGTATTCCGCGAAACAACACGTCTGGTACGTGCGAACGATCATCAATCGTTCGCCATCATCTGATCGAGCCAGGAACCACCTGCAACTGCCATGCCGCTTTTCTTTGAAAGGTTTTGGGATTAGGAAGGGTAGGGACACCAGGCGGCCTACAACATCATATCAAGTTGGAGTCAAATAACCCTAAAAAAGTTGGAGTCAAATAAAAAGGGCTCTTGATGTAGTCAATCTTAAGAACAACATGTTATGAGCATGAATATCTTTTCAGTAAATGTTGACAATAATATAAGCAAGCCATCATGATATCATAGGAAAGTAACATACTGTCGTAACAGCCATTTGTAGCGATGACTGGAGTAGGCCAGCAATACGTCCAGCCATAGAAGGAGTTGACAGCGTAAATGAAGCCCTTGTGTTCAATGGCATCAGATAACCATGGAGGATGTATGATCTTGCGATGGACGTGAAGATTTATCCACTTACCGCAGTGACCTGTCAGATAGGCGAGACCACGGTTGAAGAACGCAATTAGCCTGAAGTCTTTATAATTCGCAGATCTTGTGGGCACTTGGCAGATTACAACCTTGAGAAAATCAAACTTGGTATCATGTTGGCTACTGTAAGATTCCGAGTATTCTGGGCCGCGGTGCCAAAGCAGTGCAGTGTTAATCGAAGGAAGGGGGATCAATCACCGGGTGTAGACCTCCGCGAGCATCCAGCTGTCGCGACCGTCGACGAGCACCATCCAAGATGTGTTCATGCCGACCCAATACATATCGTTAATGTAGTTGAGAGTGACGGGGATCGGATCGCTGTCAAGGGGGTTGATGCTCGCCACCCTATGATCGTTATGCTGCGTGACACGCCATTTCTGAAGATCAGGCGGCATCAGCAAGCAAGGAGCTGTCTTAAAATGCTCCGGCCTGAGGGATTTGAGTAAACGGTACAGCCCCAACGAGCGCGCGGCGAGCAGCATGGTACTGAGATTGTCCACATGCGAAACAATGAGCTTGATTACCTCTGTGGGGAGCGAATTCCAGCCACTCTTTCGGCGGACGCTGCTCGGTTCTGCCATTGTTAGTGCTTGGGTTTCGGACGGGGGGGGGGGGGGGAGGCGCCTTAGTAGGGAAGTGGACAGGTGATGATGACTACAGCACGCCGCTTGACTTACGAGACACATACCAGCAGCGTAGGGTCATATCAAAGTCAGACAACTTGCTTGAGTGATCACAGTACTGGTACTCCCTACAGTACCTACTACTATGCCCTAACTTGCTTGAGTAGAGTAGTAGTGGAGTAGGACTCTGCTCTACTACTAGCATCGGAGGAGTAGTATATTCTAATCTAAAATAGTTACAAACTTCAATGCCCGAGCGTGGAACGACTACGAACCGCCATCGGTGCTAACTCCAATCCCCAGCAAACGTTCGCTGGGAGACATGGCAGTTGCAAACGCCCGCAACGCAGTTACAGTACGTGTGTAAGGGTGGCGGTTTTGTCAAATACTATGGCTTAAAAATAGGCCACCATTGGATGGAAATCTGACTGCTACATGGGATTCGCCAGGATTGAGCTCGTGCCGAACAATCGCCAGATATCATTACTAAAAAAGGTTAAAACACCCGGGGCTATAACTTGCACCGGCTGACCACTAACAATGATACTAACATAGTTGTAAAATGGTCAAAGACCGTGTCTACGTGGTGTTTGGAATTATATGCAAAAAAATTAGCAAGATGCCCGTGCATTGCACGGAACATCAAGATGCATTTTTTTACAAAACACCTGTTGTGATTGACCCATGCAGGAGTAATGCCATGTGTAAAAACTAATGATATCTTTAGAATTTTATCGAAAAATGGTATGTCGAGAAAGATGTTAGTGGTGAGGAGGAGTGGGGCGTGGTGGTGACTGGTGGTCGAACTGGGCGGAGGCATGGGGATGGATGGCGCATGCGGATGGACGGCGCCGGCAGCAGCTCATTGTTATAAAGGTTTATCTCTTGCATTCTCCGCAACCAACACCTAGTGTACTGGTCCGGGCCGGATGCTCGCAGCGTGATGACCTGAGTTCGAATTCTGTCCTAAACTTTAGCTTTTTTTAATATATACTTCTTTCGCTACTGTACTGGCAGTGGAACCCATAGAGTACTTAGAATACAAGATTAAGGATGGATTTGTTTCTTTTTAACTTTCTGTACGAATCTGTAGCCAGCCTGCAAGTCATGTACACTGTACTGACAGTGGAACCCACAGAGTACTTAGAATACAAGATTAAGGATGCAATTAGCTTTTTATAGAGGGAGAATCATACACGCAATTAACTCAAATGGATTGGACGTTATTCTATTATTCTCCAACGGCAACCGGCAAATTTCCTCCCGCGGGCCGGTGTAGGTTTCTCGGTTTGCATGCGGGTTTAATGGAGGGGTCTGATGGAGGCGAGGAGGCATGTTTAGCCGGGCGTGTAGTGGACGGCGCAGTAATATTCGATTTTACAACTACAGCTAGTATATTATAAAAAACAAAGAAGAGTAGTAGAGATAGAGATAAGAATGGAGGCTAGGGAGGAGCGCCATCTACTGCTTCTTGGGCTACTCCTGTGCTCCATTCGGCGGCCGCAACGTCCCCTACAGCCACTCCCTCCTGCGCTCCATTCGGTGGGCGCTGTTGAAATTTGGGGAGCGCACTCTCGCGACTGCTAGCAGTGACGACTTCACCGACGACGACTTCTTCCCCGACCTCGGCAACCTCTTCCTCAACGACATGGGCGACAACCTCAACGCCAATGGTGCTGCTCCTGTTGCATCGTATGTGTTTCTGTCCTCCCTGTTCGAAATTATGGTAGAATTCATGTTTCTAGTCTGTGTCCTAGATTCGATCTGTTCATCTACTATGCTAGTCCGCATGATTAGTTTAATCTCTGTTATAGCCGTCATGATTTATTTTGTGCTTATTCGGACTAAATCTCGTAGTAACTTTCTCATATATTCAACTGGCGGAACATCCCCTACAACCACTCCTGTTTCATGGACGGCCTGGTCGATGCCTCCAAGGAGCCCTTCGTCTACTGCTATGAGTGCTCGGTGCCGTTTTGGGGCTTGCCAGCGGACATCGTGCATCACCTCACGCAGGCGTGTGACGATCACTACTGGCCCTTGGCGAAGAACTTCAAGTACGAGATGTGCTACCCGCTCACCGTGCCGGAGTCGCTGGAGGATCACCGGTGCCTGCTAGTCTCGGAGGAGGACGGCAGCGTCTTCCTCTTGATCGTGGGCACCGGCGAGGCCCGCCCAGGCCGCCGCCCCGTCTCTGTAGTGTGCGTCAGGGGCGACGCCGCTGTCGCTGACACTGACACGAGGCCGATGTACGGCTGCGTGCTCACTATTACTACCCCTCGGAGGTACGTGGGCGGCGACACTAGCTATGTCAAGCTGACTTGGATTCTGTCGAGCTGGGACCTTCCCGCCGATGTGGACATGGAAGAAGCACGATATTATTTGACCCCCAACAATGTGCACGGGGACTCGAAGGAGGTTCACCTAGACATCTGCATTACGAAGTTAAATGATGATCATTAGTCTTTCCTCAATGTAATCCGCTGTCTAAGCATGTGGAGACTTCCATGCATGATCTTGCTCTATTGGAGTATCGCGCATGAATAAAAGTGTATCCATTTATGGTTTAGTCTAGAATCTTCCATGTATGATTTTTTACTACAGTACTGGCGAAAGACTTATATGATGAACCATTTCTTACATATCCTCTGCCCCCTTCCAAGTCATCCTGATTTAATCCCTCCGTCTAGGTGTATAAGGGCATGGTTAATACTTAAATAGTATAGCTAACTGTTGACTATACACTACTAGGGAAAAGGCTAGCAGCAGCGCGGGTTTTAGGTGTATCAGTAGCGCTGGGACCGGCGCTACTAATAAGGCGCTACAGCTAACACGTAGCAGTAGCGCGTGCTCACCGGAGCTACTGCTATACAAGTGTAGCAGCAGTGCGCTTCATGGAAGCTCGCTACTGCTAATAGCTCTAGCGCGTGTTGCCTGGACGCGCTAATGCTATCGTGGCGCTGCTACTAACTTTTCTGCACTCGCTACTGCTAATTTTAGTAGTTTTTGTTTTTTTTCTGCATATTTGTTTTGTATTTGAACAGGCTTTACACAAGAATCTTCAGACTCAATAGCTTGTTTCACCCTCCCTTTCCAGGAGGCCAAATCATTAGTGAACATGCCCATGGCGTGATTGTTAATCTTTTCCATCTTCGGATCATCCCACGGTTCTTCTATGTTGTCATCCCGGTCGGGAAACTTGAATCTCTTGTGCAACTTCGTCAGGAGCAACTGCGTCAAATGTTCTTTACTCCTTAAGTCATCGTCGTTGATGCTCGCGCATTCCCGTAGGATGCATCCTACTTGGTTCCCATAGCACTTGCGAGGTTCTTCTGGCTCTAATGGCTCAAACTTGCCAGGTGCCATATTTGTGATCACTAGTCGTCCAATCCCTAGTTTATTAGGTTTTCGTATCCTCTGCTTCTTCTGCTTCTTCTTTTCGGTAGCGGCATCGGCGCCGGTACCATCCCCGCCAGTATCTTCCCCGCCGGTACCTTCCCCGCCGGTCTCGGCGCCGCCATCGGTCTCGGCGCCGCCACCGGTGCCGGCGCCGTCGGTGTCGATGTCGGCGTCAGTACCATCATCGAGGCCGACCTACAAAGCTTTCTTAGCAGTCAAATAGTCGAGGTACTCTTGTTCACCCTCATAATCCATCTCGTCTGCATCTTGGTGAGAAGGCTCAGTTTCTTCGTTGTTCGACATGTTTCCTATGGTTAAGTCTCCTTGTTTAATTCTAAAAGTATGAAAAAATGAGAAATGACATAAAAAAGAAATCTATGTTTGCCGGAATGTCGTTTCCCAGCAACTCCCAGCACTCGATATGCCTACTATCTAGCACAAATCATGCCAAAATTCACGGAAAATTTCGGCATGACCTTACTCGGATCATTTACCATGCACATAATCATCATTTTCCAAATATGACATGTCCAAAACATCACATGTCCAAATGACATGTCCAAATTCCAAACATGACATGTCCAAAACATCACATGTCCACATATCACATGTCCAGTTCAAATTTGCATATAAATTCAGCCTACCTAAATTTCTTAAATGCTGTCTTTTCTTTTAACTACAATTGCTTAACCCTAAATTTCTGTCCTATTTTAAAATGAACGGTTCATAAAAAACTAGCTAAATTCATAACTAAATAGATAACCTAATTAACCTACTGCCCTAACTAAAACCTAAGTTAATTAACCGAAGAACCCTAGCTAGCAGAGAGAGGAGGAGCGCTAGGGGGGGGGGGTTTACAGAGGGTGCAAGGGCGAGGAGGCAGGCCCGACGACGGCTGAGGTTGGGAGGGGAGGAAGCAGAGGAGGGAGGCGTGGTGCGTCGGGGTCGGGGGCGAGCGCCTGGTTCGGAGCCGAGGCCGGGGTCGGGGCCGGGGTCGAGGTCGGGGCGAGCGTAGGGGCACGGCGAGGGCGGGGGCGAGCGCAGGGGCGCGGCGAGGGCAGGGCCCTGGGGGGATTTGGGGGGAAAAGAGGCGGAATGAAGCAGAGAGAGTGAGGATTTTGGGTTAAGTGGACGTAGCAGTAGGGCGTTTAGAGAAAAAGCGCAACTACTATTACAGGTAGCTATAGCGGTTTTGTGCAGAAAGCGCTACTGCTAACTTGACTAGCTGTAGCTCTTTTTCAGTAAAACGCTACTGCTATAACCAACAGTTTTCCTTTTTCTTTTCCTTTATTTTCTGTCACTTTTTTTTTCTGAGAGCAGTGAACGAAGGGAAGGCGATATATATTGCATCATTTGACGGTTAAATATGTATACAAAATAGGAACATATATATGACATCATTTGACCGATAACATACGGTTCCTCAGTGTTGACGTTTTCGTTTTTGAGTCAGCTTCTGTCCCTTCTTGTTCGTTGAAGAATAATTGAGCCCCTCATTGTGACTTTGCCTTTTCCATGGAGTACGATTTTTCTTAGGTAATGTAGTATTGATTCTTCTTTTGACGTATACTTCATCATCATCGTTATCTTCCCTCATTGGGTTGCCGTACTGATCGTAGTCTTCCTTGTTGGCGACTCCATCCATTTCAATGATGTTCCTTTTGCCTCTCCTCACGACAACACGGCTGGGATTGCGTGGGTCGGTTATGAAGAAGCATTGTGTCACGTGCTTAGCGTGTACCCATGGCTCATTTTTTGCGATAGCGTTCACAGTAGCACTCTTGGCGTCAGGTATAGTCATGGTAGTGAAATGCCGGTTTTCTCTTTCGACATTCTTAGCCCATCTAACATGGAACATCATCGTGTTGTGCAGTCCAGAGTGGTCAAGCTCCCAGATCTCCTCGACCCTTCCATAAAATCTTTCAGTTGCGTCGTTATCGCTGCCGTGCATTACATCGTCACCCCTGAGTTCTGATCATCACTGTCCATATCTTTGGCCTCCGTGTAGAACGTGTATCCGTTGATATCGTATGCCTGATAGGTTAGGAGGTTGGGCGAGGGGCCATGTGCTAAGGCGTATATGAGCAATCCGTCCTTAGAGCCCTCCTCCGGTGGATTAGCAATAATATGCTCTTTGAACCAATGCAGGAAAGTGGAGTTGTGCTCTCTAGTAACTTCGGCGTCCGTCCTGCATACCCCCCGGTCACGATACTTCTTTGCGATAATTTCTTTCTGCAGTGCCACAAAAGGATCTACCTCGTCTAGGTGTTGTAGCACTACCAAGTTTGCTATGTCAAAGTCGCTGCGTCGATCTGAGTATGCCACGTGCAGTTCCCTGCACCCGTTGGAGTGACCTTCTCCTTCGAGCCCCCCATCGTGCTTGTCAACGGGCAAACCAACACTAACATCAGGCGGCTGGTCTGCGCCATATAGAAAATTCTCGCATAAAGAGATGCACTCTTGTGTCAGGTAGCCCTGGACGATGCTTCCATCCGGATGGGACATGTTACGAACGAATCCTTTGATGATCCCATTCATCCTCTCAAACGGCATCATGTTGTGCAGAAATGACGGCCCCAAGTCTATTATGTCGTCCACAATATAGACACACGGATGCACCATCACGTCAAAGAACGCGGGCGGGAAGTACATCTCAAGCTCATTCAGTATCACAACGATCTCTTCCTGTAGCCTTCGGAGCTGCTTCAGACTGATCGACTTTTGAGAGATGACGTCGAAAAAGTTGCAGAGACCAATAAGCGTGTCACGGACGTGCTTGTCCATTATCCCTCTAAGGGCAACAGGTAGTATCTGCGTCATCATCACATGACAGTCATGGGACTTCATCCCGCTGAACCTTTTCTTGTCCGTGTCTAGATATCTGCTTATCTTGCCACAGTAACCGGAACTAACTTTGACTCCGGTAAGGCACTTAAAGAATTGATCGATCTCAGCCTGACTTAAGGTGAAGCAAGAAGGGGGGCAATAATCCTCTTTCTTTATTTTCTTGCCCTTCTTCTCCCGCGCGTCTGTCTCCGTCTCTGTCTCGTCTGACTGTTTACGGGGCGGCAGGTGCAGATCTTCCCTGATTTTCAAATATTGCAAGTCTTTTCTTGCCTTCGGCCCATCCTTGGTCTTATCCGACATGTTCATCAGTGTCGCGAGCAAGCTCTCAAGGACATTCTTATAGATGTGCATTTGATCAAGGCAATGAGGTGTATCGAGTTTGTACCAGTACTCCAAGTCCCAGAACACAGACCTCGTCTTCCATACCTTCAGCAGCGGCTCCGAAGCCTTTTTCATCGTCTTTCCCGGCGCGGGGCACTCCTTCCAGTTTTTCAACAGCTCATCGATTTCGGCACCGCTCCGCTTACGTGGAGGTCCTCGATGCTCAGCGTGACCATTGAATAGATCTCCACGGTTTCTCCACGGGTCGTCCTGTTCGAGCCATCTTCGATGCCCCATGTACACGATTTTCCCAGACCCGCCATCTTTCCTTGACGTTAGCTGCTGAGATGTCGTATCATCCATGCACTGCGTGCATCCACAATATCCATGGCACACCTGGCCTGCGACATATCCGTAACCAAGATAGTCGTGCACCATCATGATCAACGCGGCTCTCATGTAGAAATACTCACCTTTGCTGGCGTCCCATGTCTTGGCCGGTGTTTTCCATAAAGTGTCTAACTCCTCTTGAAGTAGCCCCAGATACAAATTAATATTATTTCCTGGTTGTTTCGGCCCTTGAATAAGCATGCTCATGTGAATGTACTTCGACTTCATGCACAACCAGGGGGGAGGTTGTACATCCATACAAACACGGGCCATGTGCTATGGTTGGTGTTCTTGTTGCCAAACGGATTCATGCCATTGGTACACGCGCCGAGCACGATGTTCCTTGCATCACATTCAAAATACCGATAGAAGCTGTTCAACGCTCTCCACTGGCTTCCATCCTTGACGTTTCTCAGCTTCGGATCATCTCCATCGTCGGGCTTCTTCCTCTCCGCGTGCCAGCACATTAGCTTTGCTTCCTTGGGAACTACGAAATACCACTAGAGACGGGGCGTGATCGGTAAGTACCATACAACTTTCTGGGGACATTTCTTCCCGGCCTTCTTGTATCGAGAAGAATTGCACACCGGACAGCTTGTTTTTTCCGCGTGCTCCTTCCGATAAATTATGCAATCGTTGATGCATCCATGGTATCTAACATGCGGTAGATCAAGAGGGCACACTATCTTCTTGGCCTCATCAACACTAGTAGGACATAGATTCCCCATGGGAAGAATATCCTTTAGGTACTTGAGATGCTCATCGAGGCTAGTGTCAGTCCATTTGTTTTTAGCCTTCGTCTTCAGGAGTTGGAGCATGAAACTCAAGCGGGTCACCTCAGGATTGCAACCATCATACAATGGAGTGTTCGAGTCTACCACCAGTTGCTCCAGCTTAGCCTCCTCTCTAGAAGCAGCTCTCTCAATACTCGTCTCCTTGCGAAGCAGTGCTTGAACATGAGGGTCCCGCATGATTGAACTTAGTACCAACGAACTCTGCTGCGTGGAGTCCACGTTCTCTCCGCCGACATGTCCAGCCCCTTCTCCTCCACCATGTCCGGCCCCTTCTCTTCCGCCATGTCCGGCCTCTTCCCTCCCGCCATTATCGGTCATCTCTTCGTCTTGCCCAGTGTCGTCATTGGCTGCCCCGTCGGCGTCCTCAACATCATCATCCTCATCTTCAATTATCCACCGTGTATAGCCATCCATGAAACACGTCATGAGCAGGTGCGCTTCAACACGACCTTCGTCATAGAGGTTGAGCCAAACTATTCCTTTGCATCTTCGACACGGACATAAAATCTTTGTCAGGTTATTTTCTTTCATGTCCTACACCGCCGACCGCAACCACCTGTCCACCATCGTTCCACTGACCATCATGAACAATTGCACAGTAGTAATAAACAAATTGATTATAAAAATGCGTGCATGCATCAAAGTCATACAAAATTCGGCATGACCTTCCCTAAAAATAGGACATATATAGATCTAGAGTTTGCCCGGAATTCACCGAAACGGAAATAAATCGACATTTTGGCAAAACATAGGCAACTCAAAAGCACAATTTGGTGAAAACTCATGCCACACACACAATTTCCATCATATTTCCCAATTATCATATCACACACACCCATACACATATTTCCATTTTGCAAAAGCATGAAATTTTAATCACCTCTATCTCGAGATCGAGCACACGGTGTGGGATGATGATGTAGGGAGATCAAAAGTGCACAAAGCTCTTCTTGACAAAGAAAGATCTAGTTAGGGGGCAAATAGGTCACTTAACTAAATGCTACATCTACCTAGCTAGCTAATTTGGGAGGAGACAACTTCAACCAGTGGAGGGGGAAGGAAAAAAAGAAAGGAGATGCATTAATGGAGGTGGTGTAGTTAGCTAGGAGTAATGAAGAGAGAGAAAGGTAGGTAGAAGAGGGAGAGTAATGGGGGGAGAAGTATTGAGGAAGAAGAAGAGTGAGAGAGGGAGGATGTGGGAGGTAGGGGAAAGGGAGGAGAGGAGATGGGGAGGGGGAGGTGGAAAAAGGTGGTGGGGGCTGCGTCTTAGCAGTAGCGCGGGAGCGAAAGCGCGCTACTGATGTAAATTTAGCAGCAGCGCGCTTTCCTATCACGCGCTACTTCTAAACGGGCCAACCGTGTGGACAATTTCAAAACTAGCAGCAGCGACCTGACTAAAAAGCGCGCTACTACTATGCCATTAGCAGTAGCGCGCTTCTTGACGCTGCGCTGCTGGTAAACTTAGGTCGTTCTGTCCTGTCGGTGGATTTTTGTAGCAGCGCGGTTTAAACATCATGCGCTACTGCTAAATTTACGTCAGTAGCGCGCTTTCCCTAACCGCGCTGCTACTAATCAGCAGCAGCGCCTCTTTTTGTGCCGCGCTGCTGCTAAGATTCTGTGTATAAGGTTTTCCCTAGTAGTGATAACAAAGTGCCATGTCATCTGTAGCCAACATGTATAACAATGGATACTCAAAAACTAATTCTTGAAGATCATTTCTTGCAAAGCACAATAAGAGTTATTGTTGGGGAATGTAGTAATTTCAAAAAAATTCTACGCACACGCAAGATCATGGTGATGCATAGCAACGAGAGGGGAGAGTGTTGTCCACGTACCCTCATAGACCGAAAGCGGAAGCATTAACACAACGCGGTTGATGTAGTCATACGTCTTCACGATCCGACCGATCAAGTACCGAACGCACGACACCTCCGAGTTCAGCACACGTTCAGCTCGATGACGTCCCTCGAACTCCGATCCAGCCGAGTGTTGAGGGAGAGTTTCGTTAGCACGACGGCGTGGTGACAATGTTGATGTTCTACCGACGCAGGGCTTCGCCTAAGCACCCCTACGATATTATCGAGGTGTAATATGGTGGAGGGGGGCACCGCACACGGCTAAGAGATCAATGATCAATTGTGTGTCCAGAGGTGCCCCCCTGCCCCCGTATATAAAGGAGCAAGGGGGGGTTCGGCCGGCCAAGGGCAGAGGCGCGCCAGGAGGAGTCCTACTCCTACCGGGAGTAGGACTCCCCCCTTTTCCATGTTGGACTAGGAGAGAGAGGGGGAAGAGGTGGAGGGGAGGAACGAAAGGGGGGCACCGCCCCCTCTCCTTGTCCTATTCGGATTGGGGGGAGGGGCGTGCGGCCCTGCCCTGGCCTCCTCTCCTCTCTTCCACCTAGGCCCACTAAGGCCCATTAAGTTACCGGGGGGTTCCGGTACTCCGGAAAAATCCCGATTTCACCCGGAACACTTCCGATGTCCAAACATAGGCTTCCAATATATCAATATTTATGTCTCGACCATTTCGAGACTCCTCGTCATATCCGTGATCACATCCGGGACTTCGAAGAACCTTCGGTACATCAAAACAAATAAACTCATAATATAACTGTCATCGTAACGTTAAGCGTGCGGACCCTATGGGTTCGAGAACTATGTAGACATGACCGAGACACCTCTCCGGTCAATAACCAATAGCGGAACCTGGATGCTCATATTGGTTCCCACATATTCTACGAAGATCTTTATCGGTCAGACCGCATAACAACATACGTTGTTCCCTTTGTCATCGGTATGTTACTTGCCCGAGATTCGATCGTCGGTATGTCGATACCTAGTTCAATCTCGTTACCGGCAAGTCTCTTTACTCGTTCTGTAATACATCATCTCGCAACTAACTCATTAGTCATAATGCTTGCAAGGCTTATAATGATGTGTATTACTGAGTGTGCCCAGAGATACCTCTCCGACAATCGGAGTGACAAATTCTAATCTCGAAATACGCCAACCCAACAAGTACCTTTGGAGACACCTGTAGAGCACCTTTATAATCACCCAGTTACGTTGTGACGTTTGGTAGCACACAAAGTGTTCCTCCGGTAAACGGGAGTTGCATAATCTCATAGTCATAGGAACATGTATAAGTCATGAAGAAAGCAATAGCAACATATTAAACGATCGAGTGCTAAGCTAACGGAATGGGTCAAGTCAATCACATCATTCTCCTAATGATGTGATCCCGTTAATCAAATGACAACTCATGTCTATGGCTAGGAAACATAACCATCTTTGATCAACGAGCTAGTCAAGTAGAGGCATACTAGTGACACTCTGTTTGTCTATGTATTCACACATGTATTATGTTTCCGGTTAATACAATTCTAGCATTAATAACATTTATCATGATATAAGGAAATAAATAATAACTTTATTATTGCCTCTAGGGCATATTTCCTTCAGTCTCCCACTTGCACTAGAGTCAATAATCTAGATTACACTGTAATGATTCCTACACCCATGGAGTCTTGGTGCTGATCATGTTTTGCTCGTGGAAGAGGCTTAGTCAACGGGTCTGCAACATTCAGATCCGTATGTATCTTGCAAATTTCTATGTCTCCCACCTGGACTAAATCCCGGATGGAATTGAAGCGTCTTTTGATGTGCTTGGTTCTCTTGTGAAATCTGGATTCCTTTGCTAAGGCAATTGCACCAGTATTGTCACAAAAGATTTTCATTGGTCCCGATGCACTAGGTATGACACCTAGATCGGATATGAACTCCTTCATCCAGACTCCTTCATTTGCTGCTTCCGAAGCAGCTATGTACTCTGCTTCACACGTAGATCCCGCCACGACACTTTGCTTAGAACTGCACCAACTGACAGCTCCACCGTTCAATGTAAACACGTATCCGGTTTGCGATTTAGAATCGTCTGGATCAGTGTCAAAGCTTGCATCAACGTAACCATTTACGATGAGCTCTTTGTCACCTCCATAAACGAGAAACATATCCTTAGTCCTTTTCAGCTATTTCAGGATGCTCTTGACCGCTGTACAATGATCCACTCCTGGATTACTTTGGTACCTCCCTGCTAAACTTATAGCAAGGCACACATCAGGTCTGGTACACATCATTGCATACATGATAGAGCCTATGGCTGAAGCATAGGGAACATCTTTCATCTTCTCTCTATCTTCTGCAGTGGTCGGGCATTGAGTCTTACTCAATCTCACACCTTGTAGTACAGGCAAGAACCCTTTCTTTGCTTGATCCATTTTGAACTTCTTCAAAACTTTGTCAAGGTATGTGCTTTGTGAAAGTCCAATTAAGCGTCTTGATCTATCTCTATAGATCTTGATGCCTAATATATATGCAGCTTCACCGAGGTCTTTCATTGAAAAACTCTTATTCATGTATCCCTTTATGCTATCCAGAAATTCTATATCATTTCCAATTAGCAATATGTCATCCACATATAATATCAGAAATGCTACTGAGCTCCCACTCACTTTCTTGTAAATACAGGCTTCTCCAAAAGTCTGTATAAAACCAAATGCTTTGATCACACTATCAAAGCGTTTATTCCAACTCCGAGAGGCTTGCACCAGTCCATAAATGGATCGCTGGAGCTTGCACACTTTGTTAGCTTCCTTTGGATCGACAAAACCTTCCGGTTGCATCATATACAACTCTTCTGCCAGAAATCCATTCAGGAATGCAGTTTTGACATCCATTTGCCAAATTTCATAATCATAAAATGCGGCAATTGCTAACATGATTCGGACAGACTTGAGCATCGCTACGGGTGAGAAGGTCTCATCATAGTCAATCCCTTGAACTTGTCGAAAACCTTTCGCAACAAGTCAAGCTTTATAGACAGTAACATTACCGTCAGCATCGGTCTTCTTCTTGAAGATCCATTTATTTTCAATAGCTTGCCGAACATCGGGCAAGTCAACCAAAGTCCATACTTTGTTCTCATACATGGATCCCATCTCGGATTTCATGGCCTCAAGCCATTTTGCGGAATCTGGGCTCACCATCGCTTCTTCATAGTTCGTAGGTTCGTCATGGTCTAGTAACATAACCTCCAGAACAGGATTACCGTACCACTCTGGTGCGGATCTTAATCTGGTTGACCTACGAGGTTCAGTAATAACTTGATCTGAAGTTTCATGATCATTATCATTAACTTCCTCACTAATTGGTGTAGGTGTCGCAGAAACTGGTTTCTGTGATGATCTACTTTCCAATAAGGGAGCAGGTACAGTTACCTCATCAAGTTCTACTTTCCTCCCACTCACTTCTTTCGAGAGAAACTCCTTCTCTAGAAAGGATCCATTCTTAGCAACGAATGTCTTGCCTTCGGATCTGTGATAGAAGGTGTACCCAACAGTCTCCTTTGGGTATCCTATGAATACACATTTCTCCGATTTAGGTTCGAGCTTATCAGGTTGAAGTTTCTTCACATAAGCATCGCAACCCCAAACTTTAAGAAATGACAACTTTGGTTTCTTGCCAAACCATAGTTCATAAGGCGTCGTCTCAACGGATTTCGATGGTGCCCTATTTAGCGTGAATGCAGCCGTCTCTAAAGCATAACCCCAAAACGATAGCGGTAAATCAGTAAGAGACATCATAAATTGCACCATATCTAGTAAGTACGATTACGACGTTCGGACACACCATTACGCTGTGGTGTTCCGGGTGGCGTGAGTTGCGAAACTATTCCGCATTGTTTCAAATGTAGGCCAAACTCGTAACTCAAATATTCTCCTCCACGATCTGATCGTAGAAACTGTATTTTCTTGTTACGATGATTTTCAACTTCGCTCTGAAATTCTTTGAACTTTTCAAATGTTTCACACTTATGTTTCATTAAGTAGATATACCCATATCTGCTTAAATCATCTGTGAAGGTGAGAAAATAACGATATCCGCTACGAGCCTCAATATTCATCGGACCACATACATCTGTATGTATGATTTCCAACAAATCAGTTGCTCTCTCCATAGTTCCGGAGAACGGTGTTTTAGTCATCTTGCCCATGAGGCACGGTTCGCAAGTACAAAGTGATTCATAATCAAGTGATTCCAAAAGTCCATCATTATGGAGTTTCTTCATGCGCTTTACACCGATATGACCTAAACGGCAGTGCCACAAATAACTTGCACTATCATTATCAACTCTGCATCTTCTGGCTTCGACATTATGAATATGTGTGTCACTACTACCGAGATTCATTAAAAATAGACCACTCTTCAAGGGTGCATGACCATAAAAGATATTACTCATATAAATAGAACAACCATTATTCTCTGATTTAAATGAATAACCGTCTCGCATCAAACAAGATCCAGATATAATGTTCATGCTCAACGCTGGCACCAAATAACAATTATTTAGGTCTAATACTAATCCCGAAGGTAGATGTAGAGGTAGCGTGCCGACGACGATCACATCGACTTTGCAACCGTTTCCCACGCGCATCGTCACCTCGTCCTTGGCCAGTGTTCGCTTAATCCGTAGTCCCTGTTTCGAGTTGCAAATATTAGCAACAGAACCAGTATCAAATACCCAGGTGCTACTGCAAGCTCTGGTAAGGTACACATCAATAACAAGTATATCGCATATACCTTTGTTCACCTTGCCATCCTTCTTATCCGCCAAATACTTGGGGCAGTTCCGCTTCCAGTGACCATTCTGTTTGCAGTAGAAGCACTCAGTCTCAGGCATAGGTCCAGATTTGGGTTTCTTCTCCTGAGCAGCAACTTGCTTGCTGTTCTTCTTGAAGTTCCCCTTCTTCTTCCCTTTGCCCTTTTTCTTGAAACTAGTGGTCTTATTGACCATCAACACTTGATGCTCCTTTTTGATTTCTACCTCCACTGCCTTTAGCATTGCGAAGAGCTCGGGAATTGTCTTATTCATCCCTTGCATGTTATAGTTCATCACGAAGCTCTTGTAGCTTGGTGGCAGTGATTGAAGAATTCTGTCAATGACGCTATAATCCGGAAGATTAACTCCCAGTTGAATCAAGTGATTATTATACCCAGACATTTTGAGTATATGCTCACTGACAAAACTATTCTCTTCCATCTTGCAGCTGTAGAACTTATTGGAGACTTCATATCTCTTAATCCGGGCATTTGCTTGAAATATTAACTTGAACTCCTGGAACATCTCATATGCTCCATGACGTTCAGAACATCATTGAAGACCCGGTTCTAAGCCGTAAAGCATGGCACACTAAACTGTCGAGTAGTCATCACCTTTGCTCTGCCAGACGTTCATAACTTCTGGTGTTGCTCTTGCAGCAGGCCTGGCACCCAGCGGTGCTTCCAGGACGTAATTCTTCTGTGCAACAATGAGGATAATCCTCAAGTTACTGACCCAGTCCGTGTAATTGCTACCATCATCTTTCAACTTTGCTTTCTCAAGGAACGCACTAAAATTCAACGGAACAACAGCATGGGCCATCTATCTACAATTAACATAGACAAGCAAGATACTATCAGGTACTAAGTTCATGATAAATTTAAGTTCTATTAATTACTTAAGAACTCCCACTTAGATAGACATCCCTCTAATCATCTAAGTGATTACGTGATCCAAATCAACTAAACCATAACCGATCATCACGTGAAATGGAGTAGTTTCCATGGTGAACATCACTATGTTGATCATATCTACTATATGATTCATGCTCGACCTTTCGGTCTCAGTGTCCCGAGGCCATATCTGCATATGCTAGGCTCGTCAAGTTCAACCTGAGTATTCTGCGTGTGCAAAACTGGCTTGCACCCATTGTAGATGAACGTAGAGCTTATCACACCTGATCATCACGTGGTGTCTGGGCACGACGAACTTTGGCAACGGTGCATACTCAGGGAGAACACTTTTATCTTGAAATTTTAGTGAGAGATCATCTTATAATGTTACCGTCAATCAAAGCAAGATAAGATGCATAAAAGATAAACATCACATGCAATCAATATAAGTGATATGATATGGCCATCATCATCTTGTGCTTTGTGATCTCCATCTCCGAAGCACCGTCATGATCACCATCGTCACCGGCGCGACACCTTGATCTCCATCGTAGCATCGTTGTCGTCTCGCCAACTATTGCTTTTACGACTATCGCTACCGCTTAGTGATAAAGCAAAACAATTACATGGCGATTGCATTGCATACAATAAAGCGACAACCATATGGCTCCTGCCAGTTGCCGATAACTCGGTTACAAAACATGATCATCTCATACAATAAAATATAGCATCATGTCTTGACCATATCACATCACAACATGCCCTGCAAAAACAAGTTAGACGTCCTCTACTTTGTTGTTGCAAGTTTTACGTGGCTGCTACGGGCTTAGCAAGAACCGTTCTTACCTACGCATCAAAACCACAACGATAGTTTGTCAAATTGGTGCTGTTTTAACCTTGCAAGGACCGGGCGTAGCCACACTTGGTTCAACTGAAGTGAGAGAGAAAGACACCCGCCAGTCACCTTTAAGCAACGAGTGCTCGCAACGGTGAAACCAGTCTCGCGTAAGCGTACGCGTAATGTCGGTCCGGGCCGCTTCATCTCACAATACCGCTGAACCAAAATATGACATGCTGGTAAGCAGTATGACTTATATCGCCCACAACTCACTTGTGTTCTACTCGTGCATATAACATCAACGCATAAAACCAGGCTCGGATGCCACTGTTGGGGAACGTAGTAATTTCAAAAAAATTCTATGCACACGCAAGATCATGGTGATGCATAGCAACGAGAGGGGAGAGTGTTGTCCACGTACCCTCGTAGACCGAAAGCGGAAGCGTTAACACAACGCGGTTGATGTAGTCGTACGTCTTCACGATCCAACCGATCAAGTACCGAACGCACGGCACCTCCGAGTTCAGCACACGTTCAGCTCGATGACGTCCCTCAAACTCCGATCCAGCCGAGTGTTGAGGGAGAGTTTTGTTAGCACGACGGCGTGGTGACAATGTTGATGTTCTACCGACGCAGGGCTTCGCCTAAGCACCGCTACGATATTATCGAGGTGTAATATGGTGGAGGGGGGCACCGCACACGGCTAAGAGATCAATGATCAATTGTGTGTCCAGAGGTGCCCCCTGCCCCCGTATATGAAGGAGCAAGGGGGGTTCGGCCGGCCAAGGGGAGAGGCGCGCCAGGAGGAGTCCTACTCCTATCGGGAGTAGGACTCCCCCCTTTTCCTTGTTGGACTAGGAGAGAGAGGGGGAAGAGGTGGAGGGGAGGAAGGAAAGGGGGGCGCCGCCGCCCTCTCCTTGTCCTATTCGGATTGGGGGGGGAGGGGCGTGCGGCCCTGCCCTGGCCTCCTCTCCTCTCTTCCACCTAGGCCCACTAAGGCCCATTAAGTTACCGGGGGGTTCCGGTACTCCGGAAAAATCCCGATTTCACCCGGAACACTTCCGATGTCCAAACATAGGCTTCCAATATATCAATCTTTATGTCTCGACCATTTCGAGACTCCTCGTCATATCCTTGATCACATCCGGGACTTCGAAGAACCTTCGGTACATCAAAACATATAAACTCATAATATAACTGTCATCGTAACGTTAAGCGTGCGGACCCTACGGGTTCGAGAACTATGTAGACATGACCGAGACACCTCTCCGGTCAATAACCAATAGCAGAACCTGCATGCTCATATTGGTTCCCACATATTCTACAAAGATCTTTATCGGTCAGACCGCATAACAACATACATTGTTCCCTTTGTCATCGGTATGTTACTTGCCCGAGATTTGATCGTCGGTATCTCGATACCTAGTTCAATCTCGTTACCGGCAAGTCTCTTTACTCGTTCCGTAATACATCATCCCACAACTAACTCATTAGTCACAATGCTTGCAAGGCTTATAGTGATGTGTATTACTGAGTGGGCCCAGAGATACCTCTCCGACAATCGGAGTGACAAATCCTAATCTCGAAATACGCCAACCCAACAAGTACCTTTGGAGACACCTGTAGAGCACCTTTATAATCACCCAGTTACGTTGTGACATTTGTTAGCACACAAAGTGTTCCTCCGGTAAACGGGAGTTGCATAATCTCATAGTCATAGGAACATGTATAAGTCATGAAGAAAGCAATAGCAACATACTAAACGATCGAGTGCTAAGCTAATGGAATGGGTCAAGTCAATCACATCATTCTCCTAATGATGTGATCCCGTTAATCAAATGACAACTCATGTCTATGGCTAGGAAACATAACCATCTTTGATCAACGAGCTAGTCAAGTAGAGGCATACTAGTGACAGTCTATTTGTCTATGTATTCACACATGTATTATGTTTCCGGTTAATACAATTCTAGCATGAATAATAAACATTTATCATGATATAAGGAAATAAATAATAACTTTATTATTGCCTCTAGGGCATATTTCCTTCAGTTATTTCTTCACAAGTTTTGGATGTAGGTTGAACACTTGAACGCTTTTGTTTGCAAAAGATACATTTTTATCTATTTCACCCGGATGTTTGTGAGCTCTAGAGATGAAATAATATCCGAATAAACCTATCTATACCCGTTAAACATGAGATGACCCCCACATCCTTTGTCAAAATAAACAACTCCCCGATCAATGCATTTCACTCTTCCGTGCAACGCATGGGCACCTTACTATAGATTAGTACGACCAAAAATTGAACTAACATTATATATAGTACGATAAATGATGATGCATGTCACCTAAAATTATATCATGGAAAACTATGTTCAAATACCAATCCAATGATATTGTTTTTGTTGACATGCACTAACATTTTGTCAGTTAAATCTTCAGTCAAATTCTATGGGGGATAAACCACGACCGATGTAGTACTAGTGTAGAGGGCGGCGCTGCACGGGAGTCTCACACCGCTCGTGGCGCGGCAGTAAAGCCGTCATATCACAAAACCCAACAACTCCCAGTAATAAGTGGCCCGGTAAAATAAACGGACAAGCAACCATCACATCCCTCCGTCTTTTTTGCATTTCATCTCTCTGCATTTACTTTCTCCGGTTCATGTCGCACACTCGATCCCTAGCTACTACTCCTAGTATCCCTAGCTACTACTCCTAGGGCAAGTTCTTTTGGCGGCTTCCCCAGCTTTTCCCATAAGACTAGTCACAGTGGAGAGTAACATTAAGGCACCTCACTCATTTATTTGGGATTCTAAACTACTACTAGTAGTACCTCCTTCCTGGTTTATTCGTCACCATTGTAATTTGTGCTAAATTTTGACCAAAGATTTAACTGATAAAATGTTAGTGCATGTGACATGCACTAACATTTCATTAGTTAAATTTATGATCAAAATTTGACACAGATTACAATGGGGACCAATAAACCAGGACGGAGGTAGTAGTTATGTGATTACTAATCTAGAAGCCTAAAAGAACTGGCCCCAAGTACTCCTACTAGTAGTAGTACTCAAGTTGGAATTCCAATTGCACGACACAACTTGTTAGGCAAAAAATTCGATACAGGGTGTAGGAAGCGGTTTGGGAATTTGCATGCCTTTCCGACCAATGAGATACTCCGTACAAAGTACGACAGAGAAATAACCACAGAGAAGGAAGCTAAAAGTAAACAATCAAACGATCATTTTTGCATTTGTTTTGCATTGAATCGTTTCATAAGCTTGACTAGTGTTGTTTTTCTACTTTTACAAAAACCGCATCGTAATGTTAAAACGTGCATTTGCACGTACATAAGTAATAGTAGTACTCCCTCCGTCTAGGTGTATAAGTCTTCCCTCCTTCTTGGTCACGGTGGACAACCAAAGATGACTTATTGACCTGGACGGAGGGAGTAGCACAGTCTGCAAGCATATATATAGAGAGAGACGTGTAGTGCGATAGTATATAGTAAAGTTTGTGCTATATGCACGTACTTACAGAATGCCTACGAATACACAAGATTTCCAAACTTTCCCTTTTACATACTTAATTAAGGATGCTAATAATTCCTGAACGTTCGGGATTTATCATTTGCGTCCCAAAACTAATGACATCGCCTTACGAAACAAAAATTATACTCCTACTAAAAGCCACAACGCTCATAGGAGCGCTTGCGGCGCGCCAAGAGTGCCCTGGTGCGCGGCCGTTTCCCAGCGCGCCGACACAACGCCTCTTCCTCAGCCTCGCAACTCGTGAGGTGCTGATTGGCGGCTTACCGGCGGGCGAGCGCGACCTCACCGGTGTGGTGATCCGGCGCCAACAGGTACTCCTCCTTGCTGGAAGCGTGCACCCGGTCCACGTACCGCCAAGCGTAGATGAGGCGCTTGGGCTCGAATGCACTCAGGGCTTTGGCACGGGCGTCCTCCGCCACCCTCACGGCCCTCGCACGAGCCTTCTGCCAAAAGAGCCAATTGCCTGACTCTCTCGGAGGCGACATAGGCCTGCCAGGCAGCTTGTCCCGCGGTGCGCTTCTCTTCCTCGGCCTTCTTCTCCGCCTCTATTTTGGCGCGCTCTGCTGGAGGCAAAGCCTCCCACAAGGCGACATCCATTTCTTTCCAAAGTTCCTCAAGGCTGGGGGGCTCGGCAGGCTGCGCGGCGTTCTGCTCGTAGCGGGGAGCCGATGCGTCCTCCGACGCGCGTGCTGGCGAGATTGGGAACGGCGACGCGTCCACCTCGACGCGTCGCGACGAGGAGCGGAACGGCGACGCGTCCTCCTCGACTAGTGGCGGCGAGGAACGGAACGGCGATGCGTGACCGTCCGCGTGGTGCAGCGAGGGACGCCTAGGGCTTGGGAGGGGCGATGCCATGGTGGTTGACGTGAGAGGGAGGGGAGGAGATAGCAATGAACGTGAGCGTTCTTCCGAATGTCGTGGGAGGCGCAGTATTTATATCGAGCAATGGTACACCTACGTAAGATATGGACTGAGCTGCACTGACTTAATTGAAGGTCCAGTTGCATCACTGACATGTGGGCCAGACCCCTGTTGGGCCTATATGTCAGTGACCCAATGCACCTGCAGTTAAGTAACTGAAGCAGTGTCCCGGAAGATATGTTGCGAGAGTAACAGCTACGTTGGCATATTTTTTGGAGTAAATTATGGGGGAGGGAAGGGGTGGAAATATTGCTGATCACAACGGATTGGACGAGTGCGGGGGGAGGAGAGTCATGCATGCAGTTTTTTCCACACGGGGTGGAGTGGTGGGACCGCCGAAGGGAGAAGGAGAGTCTGGCAGGCATATTGTTTCCACACATGGAGAGGAAAAGATTTGGAGACGAACGGGCTTCCTGCAGGTATGGGGAACGGTGCATAATAAGTCTCATCTTGCATGCCGGGCTAGGTATAGTCTCAAGTCATTAAAAACATACACGCCCCACACATGTTCATATTTCAAGGTGCACTAAATTATTGCATGCGATGATTAAGGCTGGCTATAATGGTGGTATCTTAGCTGATATCATCCACACGGGAATAGCAAACATGCCGATGTGGCAAAGAATTAAAGAAGAGAGGGGTGGTTAGAGTAACTAGTGTTCATGCATGCATTGGTAAACACATTTTTTTGTGAAGAACGACAGCATTAGTTGAGTACTTTTGCAGACTAGAAAAACTATTCCACCGCCTCTATCTTGCTAAGAGTAGGTGAAATTTTTGAATCGAGCCCTTTAAACTAGAAGGGAGGTAGTAGTACTCTAATAGCTAACCTTGGCCCTGTTTGGATCCAGGTGTAGTTTGGGTTAGTTTGAACCCAACTAACCCAAAAATATCCAAACAGGAGGGTTAGTTTGGGTAGATGCATCTAACACATTCAAAAAATCTAACCCACCCAAGAGGTGCTTATTTGGGTTAGTTCTTCTCGGGACACTAAAAAACACATTTTTCTCTCGCTCTCCCCGCAGCAAATCCCTCCCCACTTCCTCGAAGCTTCTCGTCCTCTCCCTCCCTCTCGCACCGCCCATGAAGGCACCTCGCCGTATCCGCGCTCCATCTAACCCTGTCATCCAAACAGCTCTTTCGCTAGAGTTACTTCAGGGTTAGTTCAGGATTAGAATCTTTAACTCATCTAATAGTAGTTCTTATACTCATTATAATCAGTATTGTAGATATTGATATGTTTAGTATAAATTTGGTCAAACACTTTGCAAACGGTTGACGGAAGTAAAAAGGACCAGAGGGAGTATCATGCATGCGGAGTAGGCGAAAAAATTGCTCATTTATAGCCGGTCGAAGTCTCAAAGGGCGCGACCGCGCGAGGGAGGGGAAGGTCGTGGGAGGCGCGCCGGTTGACAGAATTAAATGAAGTTACCCACGCGCCGGCATGGCGTGCGAGCAGGCAGAAGCTATACCGTCAGGCCTACGAGATGGGTATAGTAGACATGAGATCTAGTGGGCCCCGCATAGTTCTCGAGAACTCTTTGGGGCTTGCAGCCGTTTATCCACCGGGCAACCCAGCAACCCCACGCCGTTTGCATGCCCTAGTCGTCCCCGTCTTCTACTAGTACAATACCAGGTTAGAGCCATCACCGGCGATGAGTTCATCGTCATCTACACACGCAGATCCGCGACGGTAAAAGCATGCCTTGCTCGCTTCCTACGCATGTTCAACAGTTCAATGGATGAGTGGGTCGCTGGGCTAGATGTTGAGTACACCACAGTCCTGCAAAGAGAGAAGATTCTAAAGGAGGCAGAGAAGATGAAGCCCGCCGTGATCCAGGTTTGCCTACATAACGTGTGCTTGGTCTGCCACATATGCCATGCCGACGTTGAGTGCCAGGATTTTAAGAACTTCCTCAAGGACGAAAGAGTGAAATTCGTTACTGTAGACTTTAGGAACGACAGGGATGTCCTGGGTCGGATAGGCCTCATTGTAGGCCAGCCCTTCGATCTCTAGAAGGCAAGCCTGGTGTCCTCCTCTCAGCCTTCAATGCTGACCCTGGCAGCAGCCATGATTGATCCTTCGTACGCTAAACTGAAGAAACCTCACCACGAGTTTCATCATGCATGGGAGTCGAAGACATTAGATGAAGATCACATTCTGTACGCAGCAATGGATGCCTACCTTTGTTTAAATATCTACAAGGGTTGGATGAAGAAGCAGAGCCCAGTGTCCGATTCAAGCAAAGAAGCGTCGGCGAAGAGGAAGAGGAAGAGGGACGAGGACGAAGTCGAGGATGTGGACTCGGACTCCGAGTAGGTGGTAGTGCCGTCGCTCATGTTCTTTCTCGTTATTTGAACTCTTTAGTACGTACAGTAGTACTAGTACTATGTCTTACTACTGTTCTTCTTGCAGTTGGTACTACTGCTCGTATCTTCGTGTTCCTACTGTACTTAATACGTTCATACTAGTAGTATAATTTGGGTCAGTGGATTTGTGAAAGAAGTTCGATGGACCGAAGGAAGAAGACGGCAGAGAAGCTACCCCAGTATCTATTAGGGTGGCAGGGTGCCCATGATCTATCTTATGAGTGTTGGGTGTGGAATGCAGTTCACCAGAAAAAAAATGGATCATGCCCCGGGTTAAACGGATGGCGGGGGTGGGGGAGCATGGCGGTGGCAGGCGATTCAGGGGAGGGTGCGGCGGCGGCGGCAGGCGGTTAGGCATGTGGCGGGCTGAGAAGATGAACCGTGCATCTATTTCGGAGGTTGAAGAAGCCCTTCTAGCCATCCATGTTGCATCAAATGGCTCACAAGAGTCGACTGAACCAAATTGCTCCTTCAGATTGCAGGATCCACGTGGCATTCAAGGTCTCGAAGGTAGATTCCGCGTCCGCACCCGGTTTGCGGGCTCGACGCACGCGCGACCGGCTTCCGCCGCGACAGCCACCATGCGCGCCTGCTCCGCGCGGGCGGAGATGACAATGACACGCTAGTTCCTCCTCGCCGGCGTGCTGGAGCACGCGCTCGTCCTCCTCTTCGTACGCTGTGTGCATAGACGCGGCTCCACCAGCTGCTCGCATGCTTGGCAGCGCGGCAGCATCGCGAGGAGGGACTGCAGATGACGTGAGCGGGCGAGCCTTCGGCTTCATGGCACAGGGATGGCGGCGACACGGCGGTGATGGACGAGAAATTGTTGGCCGGAGCAGGCGGGCGCCGGCATGCGCAACGGCAGCGGCGTATTGATGAGTGCGCATATGGGAGCTTAGTTTAGTTTTATATAGGGTTGGTCAAACTTAAAAGAAAATCGTACTAGTACACGTAAACATTAGACTTAGGCAGCACTTTTATTAGTTACCACAGCCACGATATGGAATCCTGTGCAAGCACGTGAACCGCGGCCGCGCGGTCGATCGAACGGTGCGTCACCGTGTCGCGCTCGAAGGACATCCACCGAACCTTTTTGTGTGTGTGAAAACAATCCCCGAATATTACGCAACTTTTTTTCCTCGAAAAGTTCTTGACGCTACAATATTTCCATATATTTGAATTTAGCTCCAGTTCGTGTTTATTTTGATTTGGACGTTTTAGGTGCGCCCTAGTTTTTTTAATACTGATTTTGTGTGTGTGACTAAGAGAGAACGTGTGTATGTATCCATATGTGTGTTGTGGCGGAACGGCAATGTGGAGACGGTGTGCGTGTGATAGAGACATAGAGAGGTTTGAATGTGCAAATGATCATGCATGAGTGAGATATAGACAGATGCCGATACGTTGTGTATACATGAGAGAACGGTCTTCTATTTTACTTGTGTGTGTGTGAGAGAGAGGAGCATCCGTAACACAACAACCATCTCCCTCGACTCGTCCGTCCCTTGCACGATCGCATATAACACATGCATAACCGCGCACATTTTGACACCCTCACCCGACCCCTGCCCACCTCAAGGCCCGCACATCGCTCTCTATCTCGCACGCACAATCTCTTCGTGAATACCCTATTTAGCATGTAGCTTTCCGTCACATACACACACATTTCTCTCCTTAGGTTTGTTTTCTCTCAATATCTGACACACACACACACACAGCACACAGCACACACACCCCCTCCCCCGAGCACACAATTCATCCCCATCCAAGGTTATATGGCGATGACTCTCTCTTTGTGCTTCTCTGCACCCCAGCATGCACAACACCTCAATCTTCAAAGAGGGCATCAAGGTGATCGAAGATGGCGACCACACTGCGCTAGAGAATGCGGGGCCATTTGGAAGCAGGATGATGTGACAACGGCTGACTGACTCCTCCCCCACCCTCTCTCTCTCACACAAAATTACCAATCCCTCTCACCCCCGCACAAATTTATCAATCCCTCAACCCACAAGATCCTTCCCTTCTCGTCCATGTTTTCCAGCTCTCTCATCAAACCTGTTGTCTCTTCTCCTTCCACGTGTACAGAATCCGGATGCACACACATCTCACGTATATTACATGTCTCCATCTTTCTCACAGACCTAACTTCTTCATCTCTCTCTCTCTCTGTTTCATTAGGTTTGTCGCCTACTCTCTCGTCCACATACATACAATCTTTCCCGCCCTATCTGCTCCATCTTCGCAAGCTCTCTCTGCACGTTTCATTCACACATTGGGATATGTTCAAAATGTTGCTTTTATAATGGCTGATGTAGAGTTATTGTTGGTTTTGTTGCATCCTACAAAGTAATAACTATAAAATGCATTTTGATTGTCATTTGACTGGGATTATGTGAGTTTGAGCATGTTGTGAAGTACTATAGACCTCGTATACATCTTGGAATTCGACAATGATTGTAACTATTGAATTGTATAGACCATTACATTCGAAGTCAGTAGCCTAGTATATTTAATTCACAATTTCAACAAATGATTAATTCACTACATACTAAGAAAACAAATGTGTAGACCCTCCGTTTTTATTTAAGTCCGCGTATTAGCATTGGGCAAAGTCAAGTTTTGTAAACTCTCAGAAAGTTTATAACAAAAAAATATTAACATAGACAATAACAAATAAATACCATTAGATTCATTATTGAATGTACTTTCACATCATACATATCTGTTATGGTAAATGTTTATATTTTTCTATAAACTTGGTCAAACTTTAGGAAGTTTGACTTCGGTCAAACCTAATATGCAGAGTTTACTAGTACTACTCGCTAGTTGCTTAGCCGAATCACCCAACACGCAACACGGGGAGTTCAGTGTCACAAAATTTTGAGGTCGGCGGGAAAATCTCCCACGACCCTGATTCGAGCAGCGAAAAGTTACCATCATAGCCTTCGGAACAGGCCTACAGATGACGGTTGGTAGGGGGCTGTTTTCGTAACTTCTGGTTCACCCTACCCAGCCAACCCCACCCTGGCACCCAGAGTAGTACACCTGAATACTCCCCATTTTCTATGCCCACCGCAAAATAGACTTCTCCACGCCACTGCAGCCATAGTGCTCCGCTCCTTCTACATCGGTGCACTCATCCACCGCAGCGCATCTGCCTCATCGACGACCTCGTACGCCGCACTAGAGCTGGTCCACCGTCGTCGTCGTACACAGAGCCTCTTCCCCAGCACCGTCTTCCATGGTCTCGGATCTGCTTCCCGGAAGCCGACGCCAAGCGCAGAAGCACCACCATCGTGGACACTGAACTAACTCCCGTTGCCGACCGTGACTCACAGAGGCCGCTGCGACCATCGTTCTCCTCCTCGATTGGTAATGTGTGTATTGAATCACTTAGCAGTACATGTGCATTTCCAATTTTGTTCATACCTACCCTTCAAATTTCCTGGGTGCGATTGTTCCCATAAAAGTAATTGGTTATAGCCTCCATTGTCCAATAGAATATCAGCTTGTAATTGTGCGTCACTCCTGTATCGCGTTGTGCTTGGGTAGGTTTTTCATATGCAACCAGTAGTGTGGCAAATGATGGAAAGTTTTTTAGAACTAGCAAGATGCCCATGCGTTGCACACATCAAGATGCATTTGTATGAGTAGTTTATCTTGTGGGAGAAAAGGATGAATGAGGGAAGGCCTTATTTGCAAATCTGGAGAGGGGTGTGGGTATATTTTTGAAAAATTGCAATTGTTTCCTTCCTATCTGTCAGATATAAATCGAACGGCCTATATAAATCAGAGTAGTATATTTTTCTGGCCATGTTGAGATTTTAAATCAGAGCGCGAACATGCAGAGGAGCAATGAAGACCAAACACGGGATATTGGGGACATCTTCAAGGAGCGTGGAAAGTTAAAGAGGAGTTGCACCGAACCTGTAAAACGAGCTTTGGTAAGTAACACCCTTTCAATTACTTTCGTTTAGCCTCGTGTTCTTCGATGTGTATTTGTTGTAGTTTCTGTTTCTCTTAAGCCTCGTGTTCTTCGATGTGTAATAAGAAGAGTCTTAATCGTCCTAATGCTTTCGTTTTTAGCTTGATGTAGGAAGTGGGTGTTCTCACCTTGTAGTCTGTTTTTATATTTTTTTTCCTTTTGAATTCACTTCTCCCAGTTCTGTTTATCTGGCTTCTACTAAATGGATCTGGGTTGCTTTGAGTATTGATCTAAAAAAGAAGTAACTTCATGTCAGGATGCTGTTCCTGCAAGGAGGGAAGTATGGTCAACCTCGAGATCATGTTTCCAGAATGAGGCTGGATTACACACAAGGTGCCAGTTCCCTAATGATGCTGGATTAGACACAAGGTGCAAATTCCTAGATGATGCTGGATTACCCACAAGCCAGGTGGAGTCGTCAGCTGTTCGTGTCCTCGTGGCTCTAGTAAAGGCTGAAAGAAAGCGTGTAGTAGCCCTTGAGAATGTAGCTGAGTTCCTGAAGAAGCGAAAAGAGCAATCAGATGCTCTCTTCACCCATGACAAAGAAGAGATGGAAGAAGCCAGAAATAAGCTAGCAGAGGCAGAGCAGGCTAGGCGTCTCCTGCTATCTAAAACTGTTGTCAATACAAAATTTCCTTCATAGTAGCTAGGTTCAAATGTTTATCCAGTCAACATTCCTGTTGTGATGTCCGTGCATCTACTGATGTGGCACAAAATATTTTTTTCGGGTCATGTAATAACAGTAATTACTTTCCAAACAATAACAGACGAAGCATTGGACATGGTATAGTTCACGCGCAAGCCCGACATTCCAAGTTCAACTTCCACATCAAACTCATGTTCACAGATATCTGCACATTCATACATAATGTCCACAACCATGATTCACTTCAAAGCCAAAAAAATTGAGGAGAGTTATGAATAAAGAAAAACCTCTAGTTCCTGCTACCAGTGCGAGCACAACAAGTCAAGACCATGCGTAATTAATTATATTTTGGTCATTTTTTGTGTTCTAAAATGCCGGCCGGCTCGTGGAAGGACGGGTTGCCGGCACACGCGCGGATTCAATGAAGGCAGGCGGGGCAGTCTTAAGCCGGTTGCATGCGGTGAGGAGGCGTCTTCAGCCGGGCCTGTAGCGAGTGTGGCCCTCTTGGCCGGCGCGCTAGTTCAATGCCTGCGCTATGAGAGGTCGCGTCCGTGTCAAAGCAATCACTCCCTCCAGTCCTTTTTTGTTTGGGTATAACAAAATCTTGTTTTCCATTCACATTTTACAAGTCAAATTCGTGGACAAACTTTGACCCAAAATACGATGGGGACTAGTAAACCAGAACGGAGGTAGTAGTTTTTTTTAATCAAAGAATGGTTTCCCCCTTCCGATTTTCCTTACTGAAAACCAAGATCTAAATCTAAACCATAGTATTTGCCCTAGAACTACCAGGTTCAACATCTCGCAACATAAACCCGTACAACCATTCGCCAAGGAGGTACGTAGTACTACGAATTCCATTTTCGCTCCATACCAATCGTTCTAAAAACTACTTAGTACTTATAACGCGCCATTGAAAATTGAAACTCTTAACCGCGCTAAAAAATGATATTTTAAACGTGGCTACTCGATCTGTGGCAACTGGCGAGCCACCGCCTCCAAGTCGTTCACCTGTGGTCCCGACCATCAACTCCTATGGATCAAATTATCACGTGAGCTGACTATTCCTACAAAGGTGCGCTCCACCACGTACCCGGTACCCGCGAATGCAGCAATCGTGCACCTAGGGTTTTAGGGTTTATTTGTTAACGTTGCCTTTACGTAACACTCATGTGTGCGAGACAGCGAGAGACTGACTGCGTGCGTGCGCCTGCACCGTTTTTCTGGTGTCCAAAAAATTATAATAACTACTAGCAATGTGCCAATGCATTGCCACACGATCATAGTAGATTAATACATATTCACCGATTTGATAGAAAAAAAGTCTAGTTTTGAAATACGTATATCACTAAAAAATGTTATGTTTCACTCAAAATATATTCCTTTAGCGGTTTTGATGAGATAAGGGAGGAATGTTGTTGGTTTCAAGATTCGAGAAGTGGTATATGTCTAATTTCTACTCTTACTAGCAAGATGCCCATGCGTTGCATGGAACATCAAGATCTTGTGGGAGAAAAGGATGAACGAGGGAAGGCCTTATCTGCAAATGTGGAGAGGAGTGCGGGTAAATTGCCATAGTTTCCTTCCAATCCATCAGATATAAATTGGACGGCCTATATTGCAGGATGGCAGGCCCACCATCATCACCAACTCTGTTTTTATCCCTACTCTTATAAAAAGCATAGTCGGTGATGATCGTGTGCCTGCCATCCTGCAATATAGGCCATCCGATCTATATCTGACGGATAGGAAGGAAACTATGGCAATTTTGCAAAAAGATACCCACACCCCTCTCCACACTTGCAAATAAGGCCTTCCGTTGTTCATCATTTTCTCCCACAAGATAAAGATAAACTACTCATACAAATGCATCTTTATGTTCCATGCAATGCATGGGCATCTTGCTAGTTGTTGCAAAAAGCCCATCTGTGTGAGAGAGAGGGGTAGAGAGGAGGAGGATGGAGTGCATGTGTGACAAAGACACAAAGAGTGTGTGTGCGAGAGGTATGAGCTTAAAATGAGGCGATAGTGTGTGTGTGCACGATCGAGAGGGCGTGTCTCAAGAAGGGAAGAAAAATCTACATAGATACAAGGAGCGGGAGAGAGACATGTATGCGATAGTGGAAGCACGAGTGTGCGGGTGTATAAACCTATCTAGAGGCTAGTCGATAAATGTTTGTGAGAGAAATACGAGTCGGGGTGCGAAAGCGAGAGTTTGGTGTGTGTGAGAGAGAGATGGTAGTCGGGAAGGGGAGTGGAAGCAGGAGTTGTGTGTGTGTGTGTGTGAGAGAGAGAGTGAGAGGGGAGGGGGGAGTTTGTCTGATCGGTAAACAAATGAATATTGTCAGTCTGGGATGGAGACAAAAAGGAGACCGCAACAAATGTTTTGTCTGTAGGAGAGAGAGAGAGAGTAATTTTAGTGGTATGATTCATATCTAGAGACATATAGGGTGTGTGAGAGAATCCCATAGAGAGAAAGACAAAGTGAAAGACGAGTGGAGACTGTGTGTGTGGCGGTGAAAAAGAAAGCTTAGGTACCTAGTGATACGAGAGAACAGTAGAGACGTGAGAGATAATGAAAACCGTGTAATGTATAATGATAGGGAGAGTGTGACACTTCTCAAGGGAGACGTCGAGAGACCATGTTTGCGAGGATAGGAGAAACATGGAAGTGAGCGTGCGGGTGAGCTGGAGAAAAGAGAGTGATAGCTACATGAAGTAGCATGCATGCGAGAGAGATGGGCGTGAAAGGAGTGAGCATCAAAGGGATTCAAATATTTGAATTCGAGATGATGATACTGTAATCCATACTCGAACCAAAATTGATCTATCAAACATGCATACTCATATGAATTCACGTGCATCTATGTTATTTAATATGTAGATATTACTGATCCATACATTTTAGTAGAACATAATTTGGTTTAATTTTTTGAATTCAACCTTATGATTTTGAGATCATTGTATTTGTAAATCATATTATACATATAAAGGAGCAGAATTCTTTGTTGTGCTTTTGAAAGTATATATAAAAAATGATGTATATATAATTTTATTCCAATCGAAAATGGATCCCGCCCGAAAAAATAGAATACAAACGGGATTCGAATTGAGTTGGCACGGTAAACGTGCACTCTGCAAAATTTGAATGAAGCGGGGAAAGTCGCAGTAACCGCCCGAAACCAAAATCTGCGAGATGGAAATTACTACTGCCTATCCCTGCCACGCAAAGCCTATCTGCTCGATTTCTATAGCTTTCGATAGGGGTAGGTTTGTAATTTCACTCAAACGTGGCATAACCGCCTCTCACCCGGATTCATACATGGTGGGCGCCAAAACACAGTGTGTCCTCGGCCGAAATCGACTCCCTCCCCGATTCATACACGATGGGCGCCAAAAACAAACTCTCGTCGGCAAATATTCGGTGTATGCGAGATTACCATCCAATCCCCAACCGACTAATATTGCTGTGATGTAGGAAATTTGAAACGGGGGCTAAGTTTGTATATTTCCTTGCATTTGAGACAAGTGCGCCCTGAACACATGGTTCCCCCTTCCTCTCCACCTCCATTTCCCCATTCGTACTCCGTGGGTGCCAAAACACCCTCTCCACCCCAGCCTCCTCGGTCCGCCACCCCATCCATCGCCGTCCTCCTCCACCATGCCGGAGCTGATACCCCGACGCCGCCGTCCATTACAAGAGATCGACCTCTCTCATCCATGGCTTCTGACCAGGATCCTTGCATCCCGTCCTCTCGCTTCATCCCCGCCGTCGTCCACCTTGCCGGCGCCGCTCCTACGACCGTCTCGTCCACCGCGCCCCGCCGCCACAGTCTACCCTCCTAGATCTGCTTCCACGCCGCCGACAACCATCACTACCACAGCACCGTCAAACTCTCAGCAGATGCATACACGGCGCCGCACCAGAGGCGGTACTCTTTCGTATCTGCTCAACTTATTTATCGCAGCAAGAAAATAGATCACCACTGATTTACTCTGATTTCTTGTCCATCACTTACTTGCTAGTTGAAAGCAAACATTGGTTGCAAAGTTGCCTTTGTTCGGTTTGCACCTTCAGATCCGCCAAGGCACGCTCAACACTATACTCCCAATGCTTATGGTTTTCCCCTTTTGTATTCCACACTAGTTAAATCACAGTCGACTAAATTTCAAAATTGGGTTAGTCAATTTTTCAGAGCTCGCCGGAGGTCGCCGGTGCGAACGAAGGGGCTCGGGTGGGGACTTTGGTAGTGGGGGGGGGCAGGGGTGGGGCCTCGCCCAACGAAGAAAACTCGACGCAGGTGGGGGCGGGGTGGGGTGGGGGTGGCGGAGGAACACAAGCGATGGGGGCCGGTGGTCTGGCCGGCGGCCCGTGCGGTGTTCCGTATGGGAAGAATCAGAGACGAGGAAGAAGAAGGGTTAGGAGAGGTAGGATCTTCATCCAACCGCCTAAAATGGTCGACTGACCCAAATGACAAAAGTCACGCGACTTGCATGTAGACATGCCTTTATATTCAGTACGATCATCGTACCTGCTTAGCACTGCTCCTGAATCCATCAAGCTAAACAACGTGCCACTCATAATTCCAAACTTGTTGCTCAAGTACAAATCTGATATGACGCTGATATTACTAAAATAGATAACATTTAATTGGTCAGCTAATGTTCCTACTTTACTTTCAAAAAAGCACGTGCACCACATATAGAGAGACAACAGGGAGTTGCTTTCTTAATGCGCTCTGGTTCATCATGTGTGGGCACTGCACAACGAACATTTTATTATCCAAAATCTGCTTGCTCTTCTTTAGCATGTTCCTCTTCCGTTCTTCTTTAATAAGTACTCTCTCCGTTCCTAAATACAAGTCTTTGTATAGATTCCACCATGGACTACATATGGAGCAAAATGAGTGAATCTACACTCTAAAATGTATCTGGATACATCTGTATGTGATCCATAGTGGAAATCTCTACCAAGACTTATATTTTGGAACGGAGGGAGTATGATAGTAGTACAGTATGTTCCTTGTAGTGAAGATGAGCAGGGACATTTGCAGTGTAGAGGTCTATACGGTCGGTTGGTGATGGACACTTTGAACTCTTCGGGCCTCTTTGATTCGTAGGATTTTGTAAACATGGGAATAGGATTTGTAGTGGCCTGCCCACTTGAATCCTATAAGAATAGCAAGGAAATGCGGGGAGCTGTGTCGCCTTTGAGAGTTACACTGATATTAACAGTACCACACCTTCAGTTGAAGAGAGCTGGTATCCGAAGCCTTTCTAGCCGTACCGGCAATACTAGCACATATATTCCAGCAAGTTCCACTTTGCTGATTTTACTCTGATGCTTACGGTTTTCCCGTTATATCTACACTATGATCTGTGTAGCTGCTTTGTGTCGCACTAGCAGCAGTCCACTCTTGAAGCTAAACACCGCAATGACTTACAAAATTGGCACCAAGGCATTGAGTGCCATTCTGGATGCAATGAAACTCATACGCTCCCCACCTGTTGATTCTTGTTCAGAATATGATCCTAATGACTATTCTAACCTCGAGGAGTCAAAGGCAGATGGCCTGTCCTGTTCACCCATCAAGGTGCCTGTTCTAATTTGGCAAGGTTTTATTGATTGCGCATATCTTGCATATGTTGTCTTGCATTTCTTCTACTTTGTTGCACCGCCATCTGCTTAGTTTACTCATCATATATGTCGAGATGCCATGCCCATCCATTATCAATACATATTCCATCTGTCATCATACCATGTTTTTCCACTCAAATGTTGTTCTTGTGCATCAGACATCAAAAAGGAAGAGGGTGATTGCCGAACCTGAAGGAGCACCAGCAAAGTCCTTGAAAAACGTGGTTGTGCCGGAGAAATCAGACAGCACCCCACTTATATTGGTTGTACAACCAGTGACACAAAACGTAGGACCGACTCCAGCAGACTGTACCCATACTTCACTGGCCACACCACTAGCCCCACCACACAGGACCTGCACTCCAGCAAAAGGTATGCCGATTTCAGTTGCCATAGCACCAGCCGTACCACAGAAAAATCCCACTCCAGCAAAAAGTACAGCAAGTCCACCGGCCGAAGACCTATCCCAACTGCAGAGACGGCCAATTCCTGCAGATTGGAACCCCATTCCAGTTATTCCTAGTTTAAAAGACAATGCTTTCAATGTTGTTAGGGACTACGTGCATATATTCCCATCATGGGAAGATTATAGTGAAGACAAACACCATTTTCACATCTTCCTGTCCCACTTACGTGTAAGTGCTATTATTCATGGTGATTATTTTCCTGTTTTCTGCTGATTGAACACATCAATGATTTACATTACATTGTTGTAAGTAGGCGAGGGTCAATCTGGATAGTCATGACGAGCAAAGCTTGCTTGCGCTTTTCAAGGAAGCATTGCAGCAGTATTGGTGTTACCTGAGGAAATCACACTTTGATGGCAAGTCTATAAACGAATTTCTGGTGAAGTCTCATGTGCTAAATTTAGAAGACATTGAATGGAAAAACCTTGTTATGCACTGGTCTCGTTCCGAGGATGAGGTACTGTCTATGATATCCATGACAATTTGAACTTCTACTTTTCCGCATGTGCCTTACGGATCTTTTTTGCAGGAAATCTGCTCGAAAAAGAATTCCGGTTTGAAAAGAACGACAGGATATCGCAAATATGCTGCCCGCTGCTTTGCTCTTGTTAGTACCTGTTGTCCTGTATCACTGTACTTGCATACATACCTGGTTCATTATGTGACAGCAGTATGCATGATAGCTTGCTTATCAATTGTTCGCTCCAAATTATCTGATCTGTATGAATGGTTACATTAGTGTAGAATATATCCAATGCCAATGAATTTTTTAGCTCTGCATTGTTCTTGTAAGTACCTGCTGTCCTTTATCAGTGTACTTATATTGACAGGTAGTTGTTCATGTACCATCACTCTGCAGCTTATTTTCCTTTGCCCTCCATTTTCTACACATAAGATCTATATTTACTCTTACCATAAGGTTGGATAACACCGATGGTACTGAAGAAGTTTAGCTCTGCATTGCTCTTGGCTGTACCTTTTGCCTGTATCGTTGTACTTACATTTATAGCTACTTGGTTATGTAGCATCACTCTTCATCTTATCTTAAATATTCTCCATTTTTTCTTATATTGTCACATCTATATTTACTCTTAACAAAATGTAGAATAAAGGCAATGCTTATGAAGAAGATTCTGTGGTAAACTTCTTGAATTGCCCCCCCCCATCAGCATGGACAAGGGCTTTATAGAGCCTGCCTTCACCAATAATGTAAGTTTGTCCTTCTCAAGCCTTCAAACTTTGTTGTGTATATTTGGTTAGGCATGACTGCAACAGCTGTTTATTTTTGGTGTTTGCATTAAATTGCATGTTTAAAGTTTATTATGTAGTTCATAAACAAAAGTTTGTCCTTCTCAATTTAAGTTTTCAGTTGTACAACCAAGTTCCTTCTTCATACCATGTAAATTAAACTATACAGAGCAAGTGATCTTCTTTTGCACTGCATGTATGCTTCTGTTCTTGATCCGTAATCCAGTGGTGTGGTGAACCTACCCACTACAGCACAATGTCATATTCTGCAATGTCTTAACTATGAACAATGTCATATCATTCTACTATTATTTAAACCGTCTCTTTATTTGCCAATCTGAAATGGGATAAATTGACAGCACACTAACCATTGATACTTATGAGTTCTTGATCTGTAATCGAGTGGTGTCGTGAAGCTGCCAACTCCTTCACAATGTCATTTCCTGCCATGTCTTGACCTGAACAATACCATATTGTGTTAATGCAATTTTAAACTGTGTCACTTTATTCGTCAGTAAGAAATGTGATGAATTGTCAGCACTGATACTTTTATGTGCAAAACCTGTCATCTGTCTGCTTGTTTATCTTTCAGAGTGAGGAGGATATAAGTGTTAAACAAGCGCAGTCTCATCAGCTTGCTCAGCTGCTTGCGCTGCAGCTCCCCAGCAGGGCTAACCTTTCTTGAACTCTATTGAAGTGCTGTCGGTTTTGTATATTATTTTGTCGGCGTGTTTAGTTGCACTGGTGGCGATCTTTGATGCCCCGTGTATGTAATCTGCTGTCTGCTTGTGCTTTATTATCATAGTGGCGAACTTTGATGCCCAGTGGATGTAATATGCCGTAATTTCTTTATTGTATAGTCTAGGTTTTTTCTTATTCACGATGCTGCAGTTATTTTACTGTATATATATCCTGTCTTCGCAGTAAACCGGCCAAACCGTAAAATTACGGTACATAATCGGGCCGTCATGCAATCACGATGTATGATCCGCATCATGGGCCCCGTCATCTTGGTCCGTTAGAAGGCCTAAATGTAAACTGGCCCACTAGTAGATTCGGGCCTTTAATAGGCCGAGTAAACCGCCGGCCCTCTTTTCGCAAGAAAACTCAATGGGCTTTTAGGAGGCTGAGAAGTAGGTTGGGCCTGAAACGTGCCGAACAGCTCACGGGCCGGCAGCAGCCCGAAATGGACCCCGGCCCATGATTGTGCCAATCAAATCACGGGCTTTTAACAGGCCAAAATTGTCTCGGTCCTTGTTTGGCCCAATCAGATTATCGGCTGCGAGCAGGCCGGATGCAAACCGGGCCGTAGTTAGGCCCAACTATATGACGGGCTTTTAACAGGCCGAAATTAATATAGGGCCGAAATGTTAAACGGGCCCTTAACAGGCCGAAACTAATATCAGGCCGAATTACTAAATGGGCCTTTAGCAAGTGGGCCCAAAAGCATAGCGTCCAGTTGACGGGCCGAATCTGATATGGGCCATAATTTAGCCCAAAGCCTCTTAAAGGGCCGGACCTGATCTGGGCCGTAATTTGGCCCAGAACGTGGTAGGCTTTTAACGGGCCGGATCTCATATGGGCCATTGTTAGGCCCGGAACGTGGCAGGCCATTAATGGACCGGATCAAATATGGGCCGACATTTGGCCCAAAACATGGCAGCCAGTTAATGGGCCGGCCTACTAGGGTCCTCAAAATCTTGTGGGCCTACAGCTGGGCCGGCCCATTAATGTCGGCGAAATCTCGTGGGCCTTTAGCTGGGCCGGCCCATTATGGTCCACAAAAATCTTGTGGGCCTTCACCTGGGCCGGCCCATTATGGCCCGCAAAAATCTTGTGGGCCTTTACCTGGGCCGGCCCATTATGGCCCGCAAAATCTTGTGGGCCTTTAGCTGGGCCAGCCCATTATGGTCCGCAAAATCTCGTGGGCCTTTAGCTGGGCCGGCCCATTATGGTCCGCAAAATCTTGCGGGCCTTTAGTTGGGCCGGCCCATTTAAACTTTATGGGCCACTTTTGGGCCGGTCCACGTGTCAACATATCATAGGCGCATCTCGCCCATTGGATGGGTGACACCTGTGCCAACGCGGAGCTAACACGTGTTTCCGTCAGCCAATCAGAATTTTACACGTGGAAAATCCCCATTGGTCTGGGCTGTTAACGGCTTATCGAATCCAAAACCCGCCCGATAGCTTAATGGCGTTCCGTTACGGTGGATGCCACGTGTCGGTCACCCTTGACGAAAGCACTTCTGTGACGCGCGATTTATCGTCATGGAAGTGGACACTTCCGTGATGATAATTTTGGTAATCTCATGGAACACTTCTACGATAGCACAGGTATGACTATCTTGATTCTGTCATAAAATTGTCATGGATGTACATGCATGACAGAAAACGTGACCTACTGTGACAAACACATATCATCACGAAAGTGTATTTTTTTGTAGTGATGGGACTCTCCTTTGCGTGGACGTCAAGCTTGGCGTTCGGATATGAAGATTCCTTTCTTTGTAAACCGACTCTGTACAACCCTAGGCCCCTCCGGTGTCTTTATAAACTGGATGGTTTAGTCTATAGAGGCGATCATAATCATACAGGCTAGACATCTAGGGTTTAGCTATTATGATCTCGAGGTAGATCAACTCTTGTAACCCCCATATTCATCAAAGTCAACCAAGCTGGAAGTAGAGTATTACCTCCATCAAGAGGGCTCGAACCTGGGTAAACATCGTGTCCCTGTCTCCTGTTACCTTCGATCCTTAGACGCACAGCTCGGGATCCCCTACCCGAGATCCGCCGGTTTTGACACCGACATTGGTGCTTTCATTGAGAGTTCTGCTGCGTCGTCATCAAAAGGTTCGATGGCTCCATCGATCATCTACAACAATGCTACCGTTAGGGAGATTTTTCTCCCCGGCCAGATCTTTGTATTCGGCGGCTTCGCACTGCGGGCCAACTCGCTTTGTCACCTAGAGTAGATCGACAGCTACGCCCCTGGCCACCAGATCAGTTTTGGAAATCTGGATTATGTCCCTGATATCCGAGGAGACTTGATCTTCCAAGGATTCGTGACCCCAACCGCCGCCCTGGCCTTAGATCCGGAGCGCATCACCAGGTCTGAAGACGGGAGTCTAGAGCCCGCCGGACTCTTCGCGGCCATAGAGCCAAATACGGGAGAACCGGAGGAAGTAGTGTCACCGGCAATCATCACAAAGCCGGACTCCTCTCCGGACACTAGCTCCGAACCCTCGGAGTCCACATTATGTGAGCTCGGCCAGGGAACTCCTTTCCCGCCTTACTCCATGGACTCTCCCTTCTCCATCCAAACCTCACCCCTAAACGAGGCTTTGGACTTAATGCGATCCCTCGCCATCACAGAGGAACCGCTTCCGAATTATACTCAGCCCGGACTAGGGGCAGAAAATAGGGAATTTTACTTCCCACCCACCACCCACTTCATAGCCACTGTCGAGGATCTAACCGACATGCTCGATTACGCCTCGAAGAGATCGACGGTATGGACGATGATGCCGGAGAAGGGCAGGCCCAAAACCCGCCGTTTACCGGACGCTGGACGGCCTCCTCTTCATATGATGTATACATGGTGGACACACCCAAAGAGGGCAGCGGCAATGATGAGACGGATCCAGTTGAGGATGAACCTCCTGAGATACAACCAAAGCGCCGACGTCAGCGGCGCCGCTCTAAATCGCGTCGCGAAAAAGACAGCAATACCGGCACTGGAGACAATAATACTCCAGAAGATGCCGAAGACCAAGAAGACCTCATCGAACCAACATCCAAACAGGACGATCGGGAGGACGGGCAAATTGGCCCTGATGAACAAGCAGGGAACAAAGACTCGGAGGATAATAACTATCTACCACTCTCCAAGGATGATGTGAGCCTCGGCAACAAAGACTTTATCATGGCTGAGGAACCCCTTGAACAGGAGCGCTTTAAGCGCCGGTTAATAGCCACAACAAGGAGCCTAAAAAAGAAGCAGCAGCAGCTTCAAGCTGACCAAGATCTGCTCAACGACAGATGGACTAATGTCCTGGCAGCCAAAGAATATGGCCTCGCACGCCCACCAAGAGTTACCCGAAGCGCAAGCTGCTACCCCAATTCGATGATGCAGCGCTGTGTCGGTGTACAAAAGTAAGGCGCTCCTTTTTACCCCTTTACTTGTGCACAGACAGTCGGAGCCGCGCCCACGGCCACACTAACCAGGGCAGAGGAGAGGAGCCGAAGGCACAAGGTGATCAGGGGCAACGCCAAGGCCAGAGAAACAGAGAGCAAAGGGGCGAGATGGATCCCCCCGTGGCAAGACCCTTGCCGGGGCGGCCTTCGTGGCCCCGGCAAGAGCCTTGCCGGGGCAACTTGCCCAACACCAACAGAGCGAGCCACCCTCGAGCCCACGTGTTCTAACCCAACCAACTACATTGGGACCAGGGCTCGGGAGGCACCTCCGTGGTGGCATGCAGATCTTTGTCAAGACCATAAACATGTGAGGACAAACGAGGACCAGAAGGCGGTGACCCTCGGCGGGATCCCAGCCGAGGGAATCCGTAAGACCCCCGGCAAGCGCCTTGTCGGGGAGAACTACGACGCTGCGGCTAGACCCTTGCCAGGCCCCCGGAAAAACCCTAGCCAAAGGCATCAGCAGGGCCACTGCCAGGCCCACGCTGGCCAAGGCTCCGCCTCGTTCGCATGCAGCTGCCAGCCCAACCAGCTGGGCAGGCACCTGCGTGGCAACATGCAGCTTCTAGGCCAACTCAGCAAGTACCTGCGTGGCGGCATGCAGATCTTCATGAAGGCCCTGCCACCGCGCCACCTCAGCAGCCTGCCTGCATACATGGCGTTGCACGAATCGCTGGCCTGGGCGCGTGTCGGAGCGAGGCGGAGCGGCGACGGACGGGACGGGCCTCATTCCCACCCCCGATAAAGCTAATGGACACCTACGTAGCGCATTTAATGCACTTTGTCCCATAATGCCGTGCGATAAGCTCACGCACTGTAGGCCTTTCCACCTCCTGCGTGCCACTGTGGCAACCCCTTTTTCCTATAAAAGGAGGCCCGAGGCGACCAGGAGAGGGATTCGGCTTTTTGGAACTACACAGCCACCATAGCTAGTTCGAGAGCTCAAGAACACTCAATACATCCACCAAAGCAGGACTAGGGTTTTACGCATCCTTGCGGCCCGAACCTGGGTAAACGACTTGTGTCCTTCCTGCCAGACCTGCTCTTCGCACAACTTCGAGCCCGCCGACCGTAGAAGGGATCCCAGTGTCCCCATAGGTGTCGTTCTCACTGACAGCTTTAGCGCGCCAGGTAGGGGGGCACAGTTGTGGGAATCTGGTCCAGCAGTTAGCCTAGCAGTCCTTCATCGCCATGGCTCCCAAGAAGAAGGCAGCCACGGCGGTTGGTTCGTTGGGAGGCAGACGACCCGTACTGGTCCGGGCTAGCAGCGGGCCGATCGCGGTAGGACCCGAGGCGCGGCCCGCGAGCACCAACATCGCTCTGGCAGTCAGAGCCTGGCGAGCGGCATCGTTTGTGCACAAGACGACGGGCCGCACGCCGCAAAATCCAGAGATGGGGTTGGGCCCCCCGCAGGCGGCACGGGGCCCTCCAGGGTCGCCGCCGTACCACCCACGGGCGGCGTAGCGACCTCCAAGACACCCAGCCCGGCGCCCACGGTGCGCTCTTCCTATGGTGGGCGCGACGAGCAGCATCACCACACCCGTGACCCTGGACACCGCCGTGGGAAGAGCCTTGTGCATCATCTGCGGAACGAAGGAGGCCAGCATGCCCGCCGAAGTGCTGGCAAAAATGGCACGAAGCCGCTGGGCCATTATAGAGCTCCTTCTAACGTGGTTAGAAGTCGAAGCGCGCCACGGTCCACGCAGCTTTCGCCACCACCCACGCCAGCAGAAGCTTTGGCGCGCGCAGCTGCTCCTCAACTTCCCTCCTGCTGCGGAGAAACTCGACGAGTGGAGGGCCACCATCCGGAGCCTCGCCGCCGTCGCCAACAAAGATGATCCGCGACCGGCGGGGCCCTCGGGCAGGCGCTCCGTCGAGCCACCACATGCCAGCGGTGGAAGGACCGGGGGAGCTGCAGCCACAGTGCACTCTCCACCCCCGCGCCAGCCGCCGTCGGTGCCGGTCCGTCACGACGACGCTTGTGATAACATTTCCATAGCGTCGTCCGACCCACGGACCCACCGCGATCAACGCAGAGTTCTTCGGGAGTGAGCCCATGAAGACACTCGAACTACCGTCGAGCGCCGGCGCGATACACGCCACCATTTGGATAAGCGGGCGGGACCCGCTATGGACCACCCAGCACCGGGGGGCTCCGGCGGCCTACCTTGCGAGGTAGGTTGCCCAGCCTTTACCCGTGAGCTGCGGCAGTTCCAGTGGCCGTCCCACCGCACGTTCAAGCCCGACGTCGGCGAGAAGTACAACGGCAAGACCCATCCGTCAGAGTTCCTCAGCATTTACACCATCGCGATGCAAGCTGCCAGAGCTCGCGACGACAAGGTGCATGCCAATTACTTCCCATTGGCGCTGAAGCCCAACGTCATGTCTTGGTTGACGCACTTGTCGGCGGATTCCATTTCTTCTTGGTCGGATCTGTGCCATGCATTCGTTGGTGCCTTCACTGGAGGCCACCAAGCTCATGGCCAAGCCAGTGATTTGCATATCATTCCCCAGAAGGAAGGGGAAACCCTGCGCAAGTACATACAGAGGTTCAGCCAGGTGCAGTACAACATCCCCGACGTTCATCGCGCTGCCGTGATTAGCCCTTCCATCAAAACGTGCACGATCGCAAGATGCGTGAGGAGCTAGCGATGAACAATGTTAAGGACGTGGCCGAACTTTATGTTCTGGCCGACAGGTGCGCCCGTGCTGAAGAGGGAAGGAACTACCCTGGCGAGGACGCCGGCGTGGAAACTGACTCTACTGATGAAGACACCGCCACCCTGATGAAGAAGGGCCGGTGTCGCAACAGGAAACGCAAGGGCAAGACCGTACTTGCCGTCGAGGGATCCGATGACACCGGCGCCACCAAGAAGGCCAAGGCAGATGACCCCAGCAAGGAGATTGCCGGGTGCGCTGCTTGCCGGGCCTTGGCGGCGCCCGACAAGCCAGGGGGCTCCGACAAGCAGTACCGCAAGATCCACCGCACCAAAGGCCACGACCTCCAGAACTGCCGACAAATCGAGCTGCTTGCTGAAAAGCAAAAAGCCAAGTATGAGAGGCGGAACAAGGAGAAGGGCTAAGATGGTGCCGAAGGATCCGGCAAGAACGTGGCGGGCAAGGAGGCCGCCGCGCCAAGGATAACCAGCAAGAGAGGCCCGCTCGGGGCCGCGACAAGAAGCAGGAAGACGATGATCATGACGACGACGATGAGTCCGTCGAGCATGAGTTCCAGAAAGCTACGGAGGCCAGGTGCGTCGATGGTGGCGCCTCGCTGTACACTTCTCACCGCCAGCTCAAGCAGTGGGTGCGTCAGATTACAGCAGTAGAGCCATCGTTGGACGCTTAGAAGCCACTGAAGTCGTCCAGCATGCCCCTCATCTTTGACGCCGAGGACCACCCTGACCGCACAACTGCGGTCGGGTGTTTGCCATTGTTGGTCTCACCAACGATACGCAACCTCAAGGTGAACAACATGCTGGTTGACGGCGGGGCCGGTCTGAACTTGATCTCACCCGTTATGATCAAAAGGCTGCAAATTCCTGATGAAGACCTCATGGAAACGGGCACGTTTCAAGGGGTCATTCCGGGAAGGAGCTAGCCGAAGGGGAAGGTCACGTTGCTTGTGGCGTTTGGAGGCAAATTGAACTACAGGACCGAGAGGATTGTCTTTGATGTAGCCGAGATCCCCTTGCCCTACAACGGGATCCTCGGCCGCCCCGCACTAGCCAAGTTCATGGCTGCGTCGCACTACGCCTACAACACGCTGAAGATGCCTGGGTCGATGACCATCATCACCGTCCCCTCTGACAAGAAGGACGTGCTGATCTGCGCTGACCAACTCTACCGGGAAGCAGTTGCAGCAGCTGCTGCCAAGGCACTTGCTCCTGCTGCTGAAGCCCCGGGAGAGAAGAAGAAGACCGGCAAGGCCTCTCGCACCCACTCCGGCAAGCGCACCTCTTTGGAGTGTTGTGCTACCGTCGAGGACGTGCCAGAGAGCTCCACCGGCAAGAGCAAGAAATCCAGAGCTGCACCACCAAAGACCAAGAGGGTGTCCGTCAAGGAGGATGGCATGGGAGGGGCTTTCACCATAAGCTCCACCCTCGACAGCAAATAGGAAAGTGCGCTTGTCACTTTCCTGCGGGCGAATGTCGATGTGTTTGCATGGCAAGCATCCGACATCCCCGGCGTTCCCAGGGAAGTGATTGAGCACCACCTTGTTGTCTGTCCCCATGCGCGACCCGTCAAGCAGAAGGTCAGGAAGCAAGCTTTGGAACAACAGTTGTTCGTCATAGAGGAGACCAGGAAATTGGAAGCGGCAGGCTTGGTGAGAGGAGTACTCCATCCGACGTGGTTGGCCAATCCGGTGGTGGTGCGTAAGGCAAATGGGAAGTGGAGGCTGTGTATCGATTACACAGATATCAATAAGGCTTGCCCCAAGGACCCCTTCCCGTTGCCACGCATCGACCAGATTGTTGACTCCATGGCCAGATGTGACCTGTTATCATTCCTCGACGCCTACTCGGGCTACCAGCAGATCTTCATGATGAGAGAGGACGAAGAGAAGACAACATTCATCACCCCATGTGGCACGTATTGCTTTTTATGGATGCCTTTCAGGTTGAAGAGTGCTGGCTCAACATTTGCAAGGGCGGTCTAAATTGGTTTTTAGCCCCAGCTGCATAGAAATATGGAAGCTTACATGGATGACATAGTGGTCAAAACCAAGGACAAGGCAACCCTTTTACAAGACTTAGAAGAGACGTTTGCCAACCTGCACAAGATAAACCTCAAGCTGAACCCTGAGAAGTGTGTCTTCGGCGTTCCGTCCGGCAAACTTCTTGGGTTCTTTGTGTCGCAGCGTGCGATTGAGGCAAACCCAGACAAGATCAAGGCTATCGAGAAGATTGAGGCGCCCAAGCGGATCAGGGATGTGCGTCGGCTTACTGGCTGCGTTGCCGCCATGAGCAGATTCATCTCCAAGTCTGCCGAGCGCGCCCTCCCCTTTTTCAAGATCTTGAAAAAGGCGGGACCAATGGAATGGACCCCAAAGGCTGAAGCAGCACTGCAGGATTTGAAGAGGTACCTCTCCTCTACACCAATACTAGTTGTGCCCAAACCACAAGAGCCATTGCTGCTGTATCTAGCGGCAACAAATCAAGTGGTCAGCGCCGCGCTAGTGGCACAGAGGGAGGTCGATGAAGAGGCAGTGGCAACGGCAGGAGCGGCGGATGGAATGTCAGAATTCCCCTGGAAGGGCCTGGTGCCGGCAAGGCAAGGCCCCCGGCAGAGTCTGATGCCATCGGGACGGGGCCCGCGCAGCCAAGTGAAGTGGTGTAGAAGAAGAAGATGATGATGCACCCGGTCTACTTTGTCAGCTCCCTCTTGCAGGGGGCTAGGTCAAGGTACTTCGGTGTGCAGAAATTGCTCTTCGGCCTCCTTATGGCCTCGAGGAAACTGCGTCATTACTTCCAAGCCCACGAGATCACCGTCGTCACCCGCCTCCCGTTGCAACGGATATTGCATAATCCAGATGCGACCTGGAGGATTGTGGAGTGGGCCCTGGAGCTGTCGAGCTTTGTTCTGAAGTTTGAAAGTACTTCGATGATCCAGAGCAGAGTCCTGGCGGAGTTCATTGCGGAGTGGACCTCAAGGCCTGACGAAGAAATCCAGGAGACCGCCCTCCCCGGCAAGGAGGCAAGTTGCAACTGGATCATGTACTTTGATGGGGCTTTCTCGCTGCAAGGTGCCGGTGTCGATGTGCTGCTTGTTGCACCCACCGGAGAGCGCCTCAAGTATGTAATCCAGATGCACTTTCCCAGGGAGATGTCCACAAACAACACTGCTGAGTATGAGGGGCTGCTTGCCGGTCTCAGGATCGCGGCCGACCTCGGAGTCAAGAAGCTCATCGTTAGGGGTGATTCGCAGCTTGTCGTCAGACAAGTCAACAAGGATTATCAGAGCCCATTGATGGAGGCCTATGTAGATGAGGTGAGGAAGCTGGAAGAGCGCTTTGACGGTATACAAGCAGAGCACGTTCCCCGAGCGGAGAACGACATCGCCGATTACCTGACGAAGTGCGCTGCCTTCAAACTGCCTGTGGAACCAGGTACTTTCGTGCTTCGGCTAACCCAACCATCCGTCGAACCATCAACGGGGCAGAACAAGTGGAGGAAGTCAGGTCCCAGCAAGTACTTTCCCGCCGAGCCCCCTGGGGCCACCGGCAGGGGTAATGCCGTGGGTACTGAGCCTACCGAGGGGAAGCTGGCTCCGGCAGGGCGCCAGGCCCTGGTCGTAGAGACGACCGCCCCCATGGCAGAAGAGATGCCTTTGGTCCTTGCCGTCGAGCCCCAGGCTCCGGCATGGGCACAACATACCGTCCGTTTCCTCCAGACAGGGGAACTTCCTGAGGAGCAGGAAGAAGCGGAAAAAGTAGCCCGTCGGTCTGCCTCGTACTAGTTCGTCGACGATGTCCTGTACAGAAAAAGATCGAACGGTGTGAAATTAAAGTGCAGCCCCCAGGAGGAAGGACTAGAGCTGTTGGTAGAGTTACACGGAGGCATATGTGGCTCCCACATAGGGTCGAGGGCCCTTGCCGGCAAGGCATTCCGGCAAGGCTTATTTTGGCCCACCGCCCTCCAGGATGCAACGGCACTAGTAACCAGGTGTGAACCATGCCAGTTCCATTCGAAGAAGCTTCATCAACCAGCTCAAGCCCTTCAAACAATCCCTCTCTCCTGGACATTTTCGGTCTAGGGGCTCGACATATTGGGCCCCTTCCCCCATGCTGTCGGGGGCTTTGAGTACTTGTACGTCGACAAGTTCACAAAGTGGCCGGAGGTGGAAGCAGTGAGGAAGGTGACAGCGCAGTCGGCCGTCAAGTTCTTCAAGGGATTAGTGTGCCGCTTTGGTGTGCCAAACAGAGTTATCACCGACAACGGCACGCAGTTCACAAGCCACACCTTCATGCAATACATCCAAGGCCTCGGCAGCAAGGTCTGTTTCGCTTCCGTGGCACATCCGCGGAGCAACGGCCAGGCGGAGAGGGCAAATGCTGAAGTGTTGCGAGGCCTGAGGAGAAAGACTTTCGACAGGCTGCACAAGAGTGGAAGGTGCTGGATTGATGAGCAACGCCAATTTAGCCACCGGACAGACACCCTTTGCCCTAGTATATGGGGCAGAAGCAGTTCTCCCCACGAAACTCATATACGGGTCACCTCGAGTGCTCGCTTATGACGAGCTTGAGCAAGAGCAATTGCGGCAAGATGATGCAACGTCCTTGAGGAAGATCGTCTTCGGGCGGTTGTGAGAGCAGCACGCTACCAGCAAGCCTTGCACCGCTATCATAGCCGCAAGGTTCATGCCCGAAGCTTTGAGGAAGGCGACCTTGTTCTTCGGCGCGTTCAGTCGGCCAAGAATTCCAACAAGTTGATGCCGAAGTGGGAAGGCCCTTATCGGGTAATACGAGTCACCAGGCCCGGCGCAGTCCGCCTGGAGACCGAAGATGCTGTCCCAGTGAGCAACTCCTGGAACATCGAACATCTTCGCAAGTTTTACCCATAAGGCGCGGTTGCCGGGCCTCCCGGCAAACCACCTTTTGTACAAGCCTTGCCAGCAAGGCATGTGACCCACTGTACAAAGCTAGGCGCAGACCCTGAGCATAAATAAACGAAGCATTGGCGCCCTAAGTTTTAGCATGCATGCTAGGTTGAGTCTCTCCCTCGGTTAAGGTTGATAGTGCCTAGCGGCCACTAACCCCTAGCCTAGAGGTCGAGTGTGCGTCTTTCTGTTCTCTTTGGTTTGCAGGGCACGTGGGCACTTCTGTCGAGCCGCTTGGGAGAAAGAGAACGGACCGGCGCTGAAGACACAAGGATCCAACCACGGCAAGCCAAGGTTGCCGGGGGCTGCGGATTCAGATAAGTCTTTCATCCCCCTGTTATGCGTTTCCGTATAGAACTGGGACATGTGAAACCTCGTTTATATTCTTAAACCACCATGCTCCCCTTTTCCTGTACCCAAGAGCTATCTCCTGGGTCAGAACTTGGTCGTAGTCGCGGTGGCGAGGAAATGAACGAGGGGCCTAACTCTACTTCGCCCCTGCCTCCGCCAAGAGCGCGAGAATGGTCGACTGAAGTGGGGAGATGGCAAGGCCTGTTGCCGGGCGGCAATGTTTATCTTAAGAATAAGAAGGATTCGTCCTTGGCGTGGGCCTCGCTCACGCACAAAGAACCCGACAAGCACCCTTTTTCATTAAAAACATCCCATACATGTACAGTTCATATGAAATTAAAAACATGAGCAAGGGGATTACAAGTCTTAAAATTGACAAGTGCCCACAGGCTTACAAACTAAAAAGAGATAAGGTGCCCATAATTATTTTCTTGTCCCTCTCCTCAGAAGGTGGAACAAGGCAGCAGGAGGGCAAAAAGAGCGCCTAGGCAAGGTACGAGGAGCAGAAGGCACCAAGAGAACATCTTGGTGGCGGGAAAGGAGCTGGAAGATGAGGCAGCGGGCCATCAATACGCGACGAAGGCGTCGGTGCCCGCGTACTCTGACTTGATGGCCGCCACCCGCCTTCTTCGCCTTCTCTGGGCCTCCTACACCAGCCACCCAAGGAGACGACGGGGAGCACCCCGATGGAGAGCTTGGCGAGGATGGCCCTCGGCAGGGCGCGTGGCCGAGGGAGGAGCGGCGCGGTCAGTCGGAGTCGGGGTCGGCATCCCGCCGCTCAAGTCCCTCGTCGTCGCTGTCGCTGTCCTCCTCGTCACTCCCGCTCGAGGGGGAATCTTCATCGTCGGAGGAGCTCTCCACACAGCACTTCAGGCGAGTTCCAAGATCTCCCAAGACCTTGACGGAGAGCAGGCCACCCTCCATTAACTTGAAGTAGAGGACGAGCCCCGCCGTCAGGCTGTGGATACGAGCAAATGTCTTCCATCCGCGACGGAGGTACATGATGTGAGGAGCGGGGAAATCGACGTCGACCCACGTGCCGCCGTTCCCGCAGCCCCTCATGTGTAGCCTGAGGGTCTGGGGTGGATCGGGCTCCATCTCCAGGGCAAACGGGGTGGGGAGGCGGAGACGACGCCGCAGCGGCCGGCGCAGCCTGATGAAGAACTCCCGAGGCTGGTCCCCGACGTGGCTCTCCATCACAGGCGGCATCACTGGCGGAGGCACAACCATCGCGTCGCCTCGTCCTCCTCTCCCCCAACTGCCACGGCGACCTCGGCCTCACCCCTCCCCTTCCTCTCGTGGCCGGCTCCGCCGCCACGGGCTCGTGGGAAGGAGGAACGCGTTGTCGAGCGGCGACCCTCGCCGCCACCGTCGAAGGCCCAGCACCTCCTCTCGCCATGGCAGGTGGAAGAAAGGAACAAAGGTGGAAGAGGACTGATACTAAAGGAATGTGGGATGACGTCCCCCTCCCCCTCCTTATAAAGGGGCGGGGTCGAGGCTCGGCCGCCCCACTCAGCCAATCCGGCTATCAGAGGCGCAGGGATTCAGGACCGACCCGCTGCCCCAATTGGCGACGGCCCGGATTCCCCGCCTCCTCCGCCTGCCACCTGCATGGGGGACGCGTGGCGAGCGAGCAGGATCGAAAGGACGGGTGAGGCGACCGTTCCCCGCCCCGTGATCGTGGGGCGTGGGCACCTTGGAGACCGCGACCCGAGTCCACTTAGTAAATGAGCCGCGCCTCCGCGCCTTCCTCTTTTTATGGGGAAGGCGCGATCTGCCTCTTTACTGCAATGTGACGCATGCGTGCGAGAACTGCCCCACGCATGACCCCCACGTCACGCACGACCCTTCAAGTCGCGCGTTTAACGCGGTCGTGGGGAAGCACGGCGGACGAAAAATTACTACGGTAAAATCCCGCCTCGACTACCCGCGCACCGTTTTGGGCCTGGCCCAACAACGTGTCGCGCTTATGTGTGGCCCAGGCCCGGGGGCTCCTGTCGGTGTACAAAAGTAGGGGCGCTCCCTTTTAACCCCTTTACTTGTGCACGGACAGTCGGAGCCGCGCCCGCGGCCACACTAAGCAGGGCAAAGGAGAGGAGCCGAAGGCACAAGGCGACCGGAAGCAACGCCAAGGCCAGAAACACAAAGGGCAGAGGGGCGAGGTGGACTCCCCCGGCAAGGCCCTTGCCGGGGCGGGCTCCGCGGCCCCGGCAAGAGCCTTGCCGGGGCAACTTGCCCAAAACCAACAGAGTGAGCCACCCTTGAGCCCACGGGTTCCAACCCAACCAACTACATTGGGACCAGGGCTCAGGGAGGCACCTCCGTGGTGGCATGCAGATCTTTGTCAAGACCATAAATATGTGAGATCGGATGAGGATCAGAAGACGGCGACCCTCAGCGGGATCCCAGCCGAGGGAATCCACAAGACCCCCGGCAAGCGCCTTGCTGGGGACGACTGCAACGCCACGGCAAGACCCTTGTCGGGCCCCCGGCAAGACCCTTGCCGAAGGCATTAGCAGGGCCAGTGCCAGGCCCGCACCAGCCAAGACTCCGCTGCCGTTCGCATGCAGCTGCCAGCCCAACCAGCTGGGCAGGCGCCTGTGTGGCAATATGCGGCTTCCAGGCCAACTCAGCAAGCGCCTGCGTGGAGGCATGCAGATCTTCGTGAAGGTCCTGCCACCGCGCCACCTCAGCAGTCTGCCTGCCTACATGGCGCTGCATGCGCCGCTGGCCTGGGCGCGTGTCGAAGAGAGGCGGAGCGGCGATGGACGGGACGGGCCTCATTCCCGTTCCCGATAAAGCTAATGGACACCTAAGTAGCGCATTTAATGCACTTTATCCCGTAATGCCGTGCGATAAGCTCGTGCACTGTAGGCCTTTCCACCTCCTGTGTGCCACTATGGCAACCCTTTTTCCTTTTTCCTATAAAAGGAGGCCCGAGGCGACCAGGAGAGGGGATTCGGCTTTTTGGAACTACGCAGCCACCATAGCTAGTTCGAGAGCTCAAGAACACTCAATACATCCACCAAAGCAGGACTAGGGTTTTACGCATCCTCGGCGCCCGAACCTGGGTAAACGACTCGTGTGCTTCCTGCCAGACCTTCTCTTCGCACAACTTCGCGCCCGCCGACCATAGAAGGGATCCCAGTGACCCCATAGGTGTCGTTCTCACCGACACGCTGGAGCCCATACCATCAGCACGTAATGCAGCTGACAAACCAGACCGGCACTGCGTGGCGGGGACAGAATGGCTACTCAAGCCGAACACCATCCTGCACCACCCCGCCGTAAAGGTAGGGAGACAGCGGCCCCAGATTGCACGTACGACCTACGGCAGGACCTGGATAATAGAGCAGGCCAATCTAGATCAATATATGGGTCAAGGGGATGTGCCCCAATGCGAGAAGACGGCCATCAGGCCCGGTGCAATCAACACAACCTCATCGGGGTGAAAACCGCATACGGACGTCCACCAAAATCCATTGTGACGTTGGCCGTTATAGAGGCGCCGCACACCTCCTATGCTTCACTGATGAAGTAATGGAGCACGAATTCCCAGAAGGGTTTAAACCCGTGAATATTGAATCATACGATGGAACAACAGATCCTGCAGTATGGATTGAGGACTTTCTTCTCCATATTCATATGGCCCACGGTGACGATCTTCATGCTATCAAATACCTCCCACTAAAGTTAAAAGGACCAGCTCGGCGTTGGCTAAACAGCATGCCAGAAAACTCCATTGGCAACTGGGAGGACTTGGAAGACGCCTTTCGTGACAACTTCCAAGGCACATATGTCTGGCCTCCGGACGCCGATGACCTCAGTCACATTGTCCAGCAGCCCGGAGAGTCAGCCCGGAAGCTCTGGACCAGGTTCTTAATTAAAAAGAACCAAATTGTTGACTGTCCGGACGCCGAAGCCCTCGCGGCCTTCAAACATAGCGTCCGAGATGAGTGGCTCGCCCGTCACCTCGGCCAAGAAAAGCCGAAGTCCATGGCATCCCTTGCCGCACTCATGACCCGCTTTTGCGCGGGAGAAGATAGCTGGCTCGCTCGTAGAAGAAATAGCACCAGCGATCCTGGAACCTCCGAAGCCAGGGACGGCAACGGCAAGCCATGACGCAACAAACACAAGCGTCGAAATAATAATGAAGGAACCCAAGACACGGCGGTCAACGCCGGATTCAGTGGTTCCAAATTTGGTCAATGGAAGAAGCCATTCAAGGCAAACAAAGATGGTCCATCCAGTCTAGACAAGATACTGGACCGGCCCTGCCAGATCCATGGCACCCCCGACAAGCCTGCCAATCATACCAACAAAAATTGTTGGGTTTTTGAACAGGCCGGAAAACTCAACGCCGAACACAAGGGGAAAGGGCCTCCCAGTGACAGCGACGGCGAAGAGCCTCGCCAACCGAACTCCGGGGGACAGAAGCAATTTCCCCCCGAAGTAAAAACAGTAAATATGATATATGTCACAAATATCCCTAAGAGGGAGCACAAGCGCGCACTACGGGACGTCTACGCCATAGAGCCGGTCGCCCCAAAATTCAACCCATGGTCGGCTTGCCCGATCACCTTTGATCGAAAGGACCACTCAACCAGTATATGTCATGGAGGTTCGGCTGCTCTGGTCCTCGATCCAATGCTCGATGGATTCCATCTCACGCGAGTCCTTATGGACGGCGGCAGCAGTCTCAATCTACTCTATCAAGACACTATCCGCAAAATGGGCATTGATCCTTCAAGAATCAAGCCCACCACAACTACCTTCAAGGGAGTAATACCCGGTGTAGAGGCACGCTGCATGGGCTCAATTACATTGGAAGTCGTCTTCAGTTCGCCGGACAACATCCGAAGCGAAGACTTGATCTTCGATATCGTCCCATTCTGCAGTGGCTATCATGCACTGCTCGGGCGGACTGCTTTTGCCCGTTTCAATGCGGTCCCACACTACGCCTACCTAAAACTCAAGATGCCCAGTCCATGCTGTGTCATTACAATCAACGGAAACACGGAACGCTCTCTCCGTACTGACGAGCATACCGCGGCCATCACAGCCGAAGTACAAAGCGGCCCCGTTAAGCCGCATACCTCATCGGCTATTAAGCCGCCGGACTTTACCACACACGGCCGGTCAATTCTACATGCGGACAGCCCAACAATCTAAGAGCTGGATTAGCAGTTCCGCCTCCGTCGATCGCCATGTATATCCGCAAAGTTCGTACCGCGCGTGCATAATTATGCACTTAAAATACCTTGGGCGCCGGCGGAGGCACAAAATGGATAGGCCTACAATATGGTTCGACCCTCTACGGCCTTACCTTCTGTTTAATTATTTCTTATCTTTTAACACAGGTGAATCAAAACTTGTTCATCTTACGGACTTACAAGGACTCTCTCTGAGCCCGGTTTCGTACAAGTAACCGAAGACCACTCCTCTTGAGGAATCTCTTTCACTGAGGCAAAGGCAGCGCAAATGTGCAGCAGGAGGTCCAAAAGATTTTTTGTAGACCAACAACTCTATTTAAAAAAAACTGTACAGAGCTCGTTTCCTTGGATTTCGACCCCCGGCATGTAAAATGGCCTTGGTGATGTTGTTATAATCTGTAAGACTGCGTTCGACATATCAGTCAGATTCTCGTGAACATAATCCTTATTCAGTAAAGCTGTATTTTGTTTCTTGGGTTGTCTCACGCACACACCTCGGCACAAATTGCCTGGGGCTCTATACGGCAACATATGGGTTGCCGAACAAAAAGTCCGAACAGCTTTACAACATACTTCGGCGTCTCGAGCTTGGCATTATATGCATCAACTCCGAATCATGTCTTTGGTCAATAGTTGGGTTGCCTGGCTCTTGTGTTTGCTACCTTACGTTCCGTCTTATCGGCTAGGGTAGTAAAGGGAGAACTACTGCGATTGTGTTTCCGGTTCGCCTGGTTAAACACCTTAGTAGAGAAAGCCGAAAACTGATTGTCATGATGCAGCGAGAGCTGGTCAGCCACTCGGTGACTTATTAGAATCTTTCGCGATTTTTTCGTATTACACGAATGTCTATTTCCCGGTCACATCTGTAACGCAACCGTATTCGGGTAACCGCGTACATACCAGGGGCTACATCATAGACCCATCGTCAAACTCCTATGGTTAAGTGAAGGTGTTAAAGGCTCATAGTCTGATTGCCTAATTCGCCGCTCTGACACCTCCTTTACGGACCAAGACGTTGGGTCAAGTGTGATCATGTGCTATTCCGAGCACCCCCGTATTATTTACGAGGGGGCCGAAGCCGACGACTGGCAAACTTTCAGAATATAAAAACGTCCGCACAGGAGGAAATAACTTTTAGACAAAGGCACAAATATCACAAAGCCTTAATATATCATAATATTGTTCTCGCAATTCAGGTACATTTATTCAAACATAATGTCCTTCGAGCACTGACCCTCTATCAAGCGGGCGCCCTCTAGGACGTTCTCCAAGCAGCGCTCCGGCGTGCGATGGTCCTCGCCTCCGGGCGGGCCCTTAGCTGCAACATCGATGGCCTTCATCTTTGCCTTGTACATCTTGACGCGGGCGAAGGCCATCCGTGCACCTTCTATGCACACTGACCGCTTGACTGCGTCGATTTGCGGCACTACATCGACAAGTTTCTGCACCAAACTGAAATAGCTGTTCGGAATGGGTTCAGCTGGCCATAGCCAGACTACGACATCCTTCATGGCAGCTCCGGGCATCTTGTGAAGCTTGGCCCATTGGGCCATCTGGTCGTCCAGCAACGCCGGACGCCCTTGCGCAGTGAATTGTGTCCAGAACAGCTTCTCCGTAGCATGTCCTTCCAGAGCTTGGAAGAACTGCGCCGTGTCGGAGACACTCTTTGGAAGGTCCAATAACGCGTCTGGAGAACTCCACAGTCGATTAAGCAGGGCGTATTTCAGATCACCGAACTTAGTATGTAAAAGAAAGGGCTTACCAGCCGCTATCGGCCCTGCTTGCTGGATCTCCTCCCGAGCTGCTCTAGACTCGGACCGCGCTTCTTTGGCCTCTTGTAAGGCCTTGTCGAGTTCGGATGCCTTGGCTTTGTTATCCTCCTCGAGTGATTTGCATCTGCCAATGGCATCCTTGAGCTCTTGCTCTATGGCAGATATCCTCTCCTCGCACTAGCGCCGGGTGGCCTGTTCGGCCTTCAAATCGGCAGCCGCCTTCTCGGTGGCCGCATTGCTCACCTTGGCCTGCTCCTTGGCCCAGGAAAGTTCAGCCCGAAGGGTCTCGACCGCGGCAGCACCATCTACAATCTAAAATCACAGTGTATAATTTTCAACTTCGTGTTCACACTGTTATATATGCACAAGCTGGCTGTCCGAAAATATACCTTGCGCCTCGTCGAGCCGCTTGTTAACAAGATCAATGTCCTCATCAGCCAGCTTCAGTTTCTGCTTTAGATCAGCAAATTCCGCAACTTGGGCGATCATCGCTAATAGTGAAGCCTGTTTTCCAATCAGATAAATATGTTACTTCCTGAGAATATCTCTTTGATCGTCTGGCCGCCTCTCTTTAGGAGCCGACCAGAGTCTTAGGGGCTACTATCTATACATAGGCGTATTTCGCATACGAAAAGCAGTGAAAGACATTACATTGCATACCTCGAAGCTGTCAGCAGGTTCGTGAAGGCATCATTCAACCCGCTTTTCGCGGACTGAATCTTATCAACTACCGTACCCATTAAGGTACGGTGCTCCTCCAAAACAGACGCACTTTGCAGTGCGCCCATCAGAGTATTCGGCGCCTCCAGATTCATGGAGGCTGCCGTGGGAGTAGGCACTCCCTTTTCCTCCGAAGGGGGCTGTCGGTGTCAAAACCGGCAGATCTCGGGTAGGGGGTCCTGAACTGTGCGTCTAAGGTCGATGGTAACAGGAGACAGGGGACACAATGTGTACCTAGGTTCGGTCCCTCTCTATGGAGGTAATACCCTACTTCCTGCTTGATTGATCTTGATGAATATGAGTACAACAAGAGTTGATCTACCATGAGATCGTAATGCCTAAACCCTAGAAGTCTATCCTGTATGACTATGATAATGGATCTCCCCTCTCCGGACTAAGTCCTTCGGTTTATGTAGACACCGGGAGGATCTAGGGTTACACAAGGTCGGTTAGAAAGAAAGGTATCTACATATTTGGTAGTCAAGCTTGCCTTCCACGCCAAGGAGAGTCCCATAGGGACACGGGTGCAGTCTTCGGTCTTCGTATCTTCACAGCCCATCAGTCCGGCCCATGGCTAATAGGCCGGACGCCCGAGGACCCCTTAGTCCAGGACTCCCTCAGTAGCCCCCGAACCAGTCTTCAATGATGAGGTGTTCGGCGCATAGATTGTCTTCGGCATTGCAAGGCAGGTTCCTCCACCGATGACTCCCAAGTAGTATGTTCGGCCTTCCATTTAATGTTGCTCTCCTCAGCTTCCATGTATCAAAAACTTCAGTTTCCATGAGTCGAGCGAATGCGAGAGGTCAGGATATTTTTTCACATAACACCTCAGCCACGCGAGGGACAGCGTCTACTTAACGAGATTAGATCCCAGATCCATTCAACATCTCGCGGAGAAAATCCTCAAAGGTTGCTAGGAAAGAACACTCTAGCATGTCTAGCGTTCCCAGCACCTCCTCCCGTCCCTCCGGCCCAGAGAGAGGTGAGTGGGAGAAGTGCTCTGTATCCCATGGCCAGCTGGAGAAGCTGCAAACGCAGGGGTTTCTCCCCCCTGCGGATCTGGTCCCTGTTCGAGTAGTGTTGGCTTCCTTCAATGGCAAAACCTAGGCGGAGGATTTCCCCAATCCATCTGCGGGGGAACGAGTTTGCTTCGTCCCCTATCTGCTAATGGGCATGGGATTTCCAATTCACCCATTCCTCCGGGGGCTTCTAGAGTATTATGGCCTCCAGCTGCACAATTTTACCCCAGCCTCCATCCTGCACATTGCGGGTTATGTCGCTTTATGCGAACTGTTCCTGGGTTGTGAGGCCCATTTTGATCTGTGGAGAAGGTTATTTTGTCTTGTCCCGCGCAACCACGAGGGATTGATATTTGACGTGGGCGGGGCCGAAATATGGCGCATCGCTAAGACCGGATACCTATCCGGCACACCAAAGAAAGCTTCCGAAGAGTGGACCTCTAAGTGGTTTTACATCGAGGACGTAGTACTTCCAGATCTAGTCCGGAGGGGTCTCCCCGAGTTTACAAGTGTTCCTCTGAAGAAACGCCACAGCTGGCACCCTTGGAGCCTCGAGGAGGAAGATAGCGCGGAAGTTTACCAACTCCTGAGCAAGATCAGGACGCTTGCCCAGTCCGGATATACGATAGTCGAAGTGATGGCGACCTCCATAGTGCGGGGGGTCCAGCCACTCCAATACAGAGGACTTACCATGTGGAACTATAATAGGGAAGATGACACCTCCTGCTACGGCAGGAAAGGTCAGGACACCCCTGCCGCCCTAGCCAAAATATTGGCCGAACTGTTCAAGGGTGAGGAAGAGGAGTTCCTGTGCATCATGCACAGAGAAGGATATTCCATGTACAGTCCTCCTAGCTGGGTAAGCCCCCAGCTCTTCTGCTCTACTCATTCCACTCCCTGAGCTTCGTTCAATGAATATTAACCCGTCCATTTATAACAACCCTGGCGAAAGATTTCCGAGGGGCTTCACAGCCCCGCCCCGCTGCCCGAGGGCCACAATCGGGACGTTGACCCCGGATTCGAAGAGGATCCGGATATATTTGTGGTGCTTGAGAACGGGACGTTTTACCAAATGAGCTATGACGGCACAGAGGTGGCCATCATCGCCGACTATCCCAGTCTTCTCCCCGCTTCACATGTAAGTAATCAGGAGACACTTTGTCCAAGAGGGTTTTTCTCATTCTTCCTCACCCACCGCACAATCCTGTGCTCAGAAGGGGAGGCGTTCGGCGCGTCGTGCTGCCCCAGGTGCATCTCCAAAGAGAGCGGCTCCCGCGCCGGGCAGGCCTTCGAAGAGGAAGGAAAACAAAGATACCGTCGGGCCTTCCTTGAAGAGGTATGGGTTCGCAACTATGCTCTTTTTAGCAGTCGCGTCCAACTGTGACTCCTATGTTCATTTTGTATCAGGAAAAAGGTTCGACGGACTGTGTCTGGGGACCCGGCCAGTCATACTCCTAATAGCCAGGATTCGGTCCTAGTTGAGGAGACGGGGCCCGATATGGGAGCGGTGCCGGACTGTCCTTCTGCCGAGGGTTCGGAAAATATGTCCGTCACCAATTCGGAAGTGGAGAGTGCCATGAATCACCGGCGCCGGAGGGCTGTTTTACGAAATCCCCGCTTCTCAAAAGAGGAGTTCGGTGCCTTCAGCTCAGCTGATGCATACATTCGGGCTGCTCGAGATGGGCTTAACAGAGCCACAGAGCAGCATTTGAAAGATGTGCAGGCAAGTTTACCTTGTCCGAATTTGATAACCATGTGCCAGTAGCCCCGAGAGTTGAAGCAGTTGGGAAAAATGTTTTAAGGATCGTTGTATAACCAGGTTCTTACGGAGAAGAACGACCTGCTAGCCCAAGAGCTAGAGCAGTGCCGGACACAGCTAACTGCTACTACCACCGAACTGGAAAAGTTCAAGAAGGCGTCCTCTGGTAATATTTCCCTCCATCGAGAAACAAAAAATGATATGCCACTGTATTGAAATTGCTGCTTGTCTGATAACAGGGTCATCGGACCAACTGGAAGAGAAACTGAAGGCCGCTGAAACGAGCAAAAAAATAGGCGAAGAGACAACATGCCGCAGGCGAGCGTGTTCTGACCTGAGTCAGAGAGGAGAAAAACAAACTCCTGGATTCAAACACCAAACTGGGCGAAGAACTGAAAGATGTGTGAGCCTAGCTAGCCGACTCCGTGAAGGAGAACAAAAAGCTGCGAGGTGGCATATTCAGTATGTGGACGAATTTACCTTATAACAGTTTGGATGTAAAAGTAGCATATATAGCTATGATTGCAGGTATGTTGGCGGGCCGTCCCGAAGAGGAGGTGTCCGGATCATCAAGTGATCTTCTGCAAGGGCTGTTGCGATTGCACGAGCAAGCTCAGCAGGCAATGCGGAGTGTAGCCAAGGCCTTATGTCCATCCGCCTCCCCTCCAGGAAGTATGGAGGAGCTTGTAGAGCTGTTCAAGGGAGCGCAGCGGCGTATCCGACTATGGAAGATATCGGCCTGCCGAGAGGGTGCGCGAGAGGCCTGGGCTAGGGTGAAAACACGGTATACCAAGCTGGATCCAAATCACATGGCCCGGGTCGGACCGCTAGGGTCAAATGGGGAAGAAATTCCTGTTAGTTTTGTATATGACCAAGTAGAGGTGGCCGCTAGATATTCCCAACAGGATTGTAAGTTAGACCGCCTGTTGGACAGTATAGAGGAGGAAGTTTTAAGTCTTAAGTGACTATGTACTTTCCTTCTAGCTGGATTGTAAAACGATTGTCATGGCCGACCTTTTCGCTTCGACCTCTCGAGAGTGTTTTCCGAATACCTAAGCGGCAAAATAAACCGGGGTATGGGTGAAAACCAGGCGTAGGGGTCATAGTTGCTTAAACAGACAAGTTGTATCCGGCTAGTTATGTTATATTACATTAAAATTGTAAGAAACATCTTCCAGAGAGAATAGTTCCATTAAGGGTTCATTTCCCTGGGTGTGCATGCACCGATGTGCATGTCCGGACTGTGATGAAGAAATCACAATGTGTATAGCTTCTAGGGGTTCATGATGGAACGAATGCAAAAACACCTTTAGTTCACCGACCAAATATTCCCTTAAGAACGCTAGCTTTCGGCTTCACCTAGTCTGAGGTACACATCCGGATGACTTGGCAGTAACAATCGCAGAGGTGCTCCCTTTATGCCCTATCCGAACTAACGGGAACGTAGGGCATAAGCACAGGAGCCAGGCAACCCATCTTGGCCAAAACTTAAGTCATATCAATGCATATAATGGCGAAGAAAAGGTACATATGGGAGAAAATGCATATGTGATGAGCTTGACGCTCGGAAAATAATAATAGCAAGCTTCTGTCCAAGAAGCCCCCAGGTATAATAGACGTACATACTTGAAGATGTATGCGTCGGGTGCACGGTCTAACCGCACGAAAGCTTTTAAGGCTAAAGAGAAAAAACAAAAAGAGAGAAAAGACGACGGAAGCAATAGGGGAAAGGAAACAAACAAATAGTTCGGTGCTAGGCATAGAATCTTCGGAGTCTGGCCGCGTTCCAGGGGTTCGGCTCTAGCCGATTGTCGGACGCATCACGCAAGCGGTACGCCCCTCCGATGAGAACTTCGTCGATGATGAAGGGACCCTCCCACTTGGTCTTGAGTTAGTACTTTTTCTTCTCTGGCAGGCGTAGAACGTTCGCCGATGTTATATGTTTTGGCCCGCACTTCTCTGCTTTGGTACCTGGGAGCCTGCTGTTGATAAAATGCGGAACAGGCTTTTGCGACGTCGCACTCCTCCTCCAGGGCATCTAGGCTGTCCTGCTGATCGAGCTCGGCCTCTCTCTCTTCGTACATGCGCACTCGAGGTGAGTCATGAATAATGTCGCTGGGTAGCACTGCCTCTGCACCGTACACCATGAAGAAATGTGTGTATCCGGTAGTGCGATTGGGCGTGGTCTGCAGCCCCCAGAGTACGGAGTCGAGCTCCTCAACCCAGTGCTTGTCTGATTCTTTCAAAGACCGCACTAGTCTAGGCTTAATGCCGCTCATAATAAGACCATTGTCTCTTTCGACTTGACCATTTGTCTGTGGATGATAGACAGAGGCGTAATCGAGCTTAATGCCCAGATTAGCGCACCAGGTTTTCACTTCATTGGCTATGAAGTTGGAGCCGTTATCGGTGATGTTACTGTGTGGAACACCATAACGGTGTACGACGCCGGATATGAATTCTATCACTGGCCTGGACTCGGCGGTTTTAACTGATTTGGCCTGTATCCACTTAGTGAATTTATCCACCATGACCAGCAGATATTTTTTCTTATTGCTTCCTCCTTTTAGGGGTCCAACCATATCCAATCCCCGGACCGCAAAAGGCCAAGTGATGGGGATTGTTTGTAGGGCAGTGGGGGGCATGTGGCTTCGGTTGGCGAAGAGTTGGCATCCGACGCAACGTTGGACAAGGTCCTGTGCATCTGCTCGGGCCGTCGGCTAATAGAATCCTCTACGGAAGGCCTTGCTAACAAGGGCCCGAGCTGCGGCGTGGTGCCCGCCGAGACCGGCATGAATCTCAGCCAGGAGTTGCCGCCCCGCCTCCTCGGAGATACACCTTTGAAGGACTCCGGTAGCGCTTTTCTTATAGAGCTCTCCGTCGTGAACCTGGTAAGCCGTCGAACGCCGGACAATGCGGCGGGCCTCATTCTGATCCTCAGGAAGTGCTTTCCTATTAAGGTAGGCCAGGAAAGGTTCGGTCCATGGGGCAATGACTGCCACAATGAGATGGGCCGATGGTGTTACTTCGGTGGCTGAGCCGCCGATGATATCTGTGTGTTATACCTCTGGGGTTGTGCTCGGATCCGGACTAGTGTTGCCGCTTTCCCCTTGCCACACCATGGATGGCTTAAAAAGCCTTTCCAGAAATATATTAGGTGGGAAATGGTCGCGCTTGGCGCCAATACGAGCGAGAACGTCCGCCGCTTGATTACTTTCACGGGCCACATGATGGAACTCGAGCCCCTCGAACCGAGCCAACATTTTTAGGACGGCCTTATGATAATCCGCCATCTTTGGGTCTTTGGCATCGAAATCTCCATTTATTTGAGATATTGCAAGGTTTGAGTCCCCGCGCACCTCTAGGCGTTGTATGCCCATGGAGACAGCCATCCGGAGACCATGCAATAAGGCCTCGTATTCGGCTGCGTTGTTGGAGTCTGTGTACAGTATTTGGAGTACGTACTGAACGACGTCTCTAGTAGGAGACGTTAAAATGACGCCCGCTCCTAGTCCTGCTAGCGTTTTGGAGCCATTGAAAGACATAACCCAATTGGAATATGTGCCGTACTCTTTAGGGAGTTCGGCCTCTGTCCATTCGGCGACAAAGTCAGCCAGTACTTGGGATTTAATAGCTCGACGTGGTTTGTATGTTATATCAAATGGAAGGAGCTCAATGGCCCATTTGGCAATCCGGCCCGTGGCATCGCGGTTGTTTATTATGTCGTTGAGTGGTACTTTGGAAGCCACCGTGATCGAACACTCCTGGAAGTAGTGACGTAGCTTTCGGGATGCCATGAATACCGCGTATGCTATCTTTTGATAATGGGGGTACCGGGATTTGCATGGTGTAAGGACAGTGGATACGTAGTATACTGGCTTGTGAAGCGCGAATTTGTATCCGTCTTGTTCTCGTTCAACTACGAGCACGGCGCTCAGCACCTGATGTGTTGCCGATATGTATAGTAACATGGGTTCGCCGACCTTTGGCGCTACCAGGATTGGGTTGCTCGCTAAAAGGGTTTTTATTTCTTCCAGTCCGGCTGTTGCTGCGTCCGTCCACTCGAAGTGATCGGTTCGCCGTAGAAGGCGATAGAGTGGCAGTGCCTTTTCTCCCAATCTGGAGATAAAGCGGCTGAGAGCTGCCACGCAACCCACGTGTTTTTGGACTTGTTTAAGGTCTGTTGGTGTAGCCAATTGTGACAGAGCTCAGATTTTGGCTGGATTTGCTTCAATTCCTCTATTGGAAACGATAAAGCCCAGCAGTTTTCCAGCGGGGTCACCGAAAACGCATTTTTCCGGATTGAGCTTAATGTCATACGCGCGGAGGTTGTTGAATGTGAGACGTAAATTGTCTATTAGTGTTTCGACGTGCCTAGTTTTGATGACGATTTGTCCACATAAGCTTCCACTGTCTTGCCGATCTGCTTCTCCAGGGATGTTTGAATCATGCGTTGGTATGTGGCGCCGGCGTTCTTGAGCCCGAAGGGCATGGTGTTGAAGCAGAATGGCCCATATGGGGTAATGAATGCTGTTGCAGCTTGATCGGACTCCTTCATTTTGATTTGATGTATCCGCAATATTATCCGCAATATGCATCAAGGAAACACAATGAGTCGTGTCCCGTGGTAGCATTAATGATTTGATCAATGCGGGGGAGGGGGAAGGGATCCTTAGGGCAAGCCTTATTGAGGTCTTTAAAATCGACGCACAGGCGCCAGGATTTGTCCTTCTTTGGTACCATCACCAGGTTTGCCAGCCAATCAGAATGTTTTATTTCTCTAATGAATCCGGCCTCAATTAGCTTGGCTAGCTCCTCCCCCATAGCTTGGCGTTTGGGTTCGGAAAAGCGCCGCAGTGCTTGTTTGACTGGTTTGTATCCCTTTAATATATTGAGGCTATGTTCGGCCAGCTTGCTTGGGATTCCAGGCATATCAGAAGGGTGCCAGGCGAATATATCCCGGTTTTCGCGAAGGAAATCCCGTAGCGCGGCATCGACCGTTGGGTCTAGTTGTGCTCCAATAGATGCTGTCTTCTTGGGGTCCGTTGGATGGACCTAGAATTTGACTATTTCTTCTGCCGGTTTGAAGGAGGTGGATTTGGGTCGTTTGTCTAAGATCACATCGTCCCTATCCACCGTGGAGCGCAGTGCGGTTAATTCTTTGGCCGCGTGGACTTCAGATAGTGCCTCAAGGTCCAGGGATGCGGTTTTGTTTTCGGCGCGGAGTGCTATGTCCGGATCACTGACAAGAGTGATTATGCCATTTGGTCCGGGCATTTTGAGCTTCATGTACCCGTAATGAGGTATAGCTTGGAAGCGTGTAAAAGCATCTCGCCCCAACAGGGCGTGGTATCCACTGCTGAAAGGAGCCACTTGGAAGGTTATTTCTTCGGACCGATAATTCTCCAGCGTGCCGAATACCACGTCAAGTGTGATTTTTCCCGCACACCACGCCTCCCGACTGGGAATGATTCCTCGGAAGGTCGTGCTGCTTTGCTCGATGCGGCTCCTGCCTATTTCCATTTTGTGGAGTGTATCCTCATGGATGGGGTTTAGTCCGCTGCCGCCGTCCATGAGGACCTTGGTGAGTCGAAAGCCGTCCACGATGGGACTGAGGACTAATGCGGCTGGCGCTCGGACTGTCCTGTATTTTGGTTCGCCACCAGCGTTAAAGGTTATAGCCGTGTCGTTCCAAGGGTTTATCGTGGCGATTTGACAGACTTCGACGAGGTCACGGAGTGCCCTTTTGTGCTTATTGTTTGAAGCGAATGTCTCGAAGACCGTCAATACTCTGGGGTCGTCGTCTTCTGGAGGGTGTTGCTCTGGGGCGTTTTTGGTAAGGATGTCCTCGCCGCTCCTGGCTACCTGCCAGAGTATCCAACATGCTCTAAGGCTATGGGTTGATATGGTATCCGGTGTTGTGTGTATTTTTCATGGGCCATCGAGCCATCCCTCCAAAACGGTTCCGTGCCGCGTAATGGGTCTATATTTATTGGCTATTGGACTGGGCGTGTCACGGGGATGCGCCCTTTTTGCCTGGACGAGCGGTTGAGTTGGGACCGATGGCTCCCAACAAGCTGCCTGATCTTTCCAGGTGCTTTCCATTGCGCTGTACTTCTGTACGATAGTTGCCAAGTCTGCAAAGTGTAGTATGCGGCGGCGATTAATGGCGTTGAGGATTCCTTCGTTTCCGTGCAATTGTTGCAGAGCGCTGATATCGCGTCCTCGTCGCGGCAATCTTTAACCTTGTCCTTGACAAGGAGGAATCTGGCCCAGAAGTGGTGGACCGTTTCCCGAGACTTCTGTTGTATGCTCATGAGAGCGCTTATGTCTGGGTGGGTGGGTGGAATTGAATCCGGACCCTGACCCAATCGATCATCCGGAGTCTGAAGATTTTCCAAACCTAACAGTCCGGGCTCCGAAGTATCTTCTGATTGCTTATGCCCGCCGTCCGATTCTATGTTTGGAAGGCCGGTCACATCCTTTCGTTGGTGGGTATCCGGCTCCGCAGGGTCGGCGATCCGAACATAGACTGTCTTCAATATAGGGGAAGAGTCGCCATCTTGCTCCTCGAGTACCGCTATCTCGTGGGTGACCGGTGGAGATTTGATTTCTCTTTGGTCGGGTTTAAGCCCGATCCGATCGTAATCTGTGGCGATTCCCAGGGTGGCGATGCGATCAAGGAGCTCGTTTAAAGACGAAAACTCCGCCGGATCCATCTGCTTGGAGTGTTTGGAGTCGATACGAAGGGGATTTTCGATGGCCCGAGTGGTCATCGTCGGCTTAACGGCCGAACGGGCGGTCATGGTAAAGCCTCCCAGCCGAAGGGTTTGGCCTGGGGCCAGTTCTCCTCCGGCGGTGATATTGTCTTTAAGGACGAGATGAGTCATCGACCATATCATTGACGTCACAGTGGAACTCTCAATGAAAGCACCAATGTCGGTGTCAAAACCGGCGGATCTCGGGTAGGGGGTCCCGAACTGTGCGTCTAAGGTCGATGGTAACAGGAGACAGGGGACACAATGTTTACCCAGGTTCGGGCCCTCTCTATGGAGGTAATACCCTACTTCCTGCTTGATTGATCTTCATGAATATGAGTATTACAAGAGTTGATCTACCACGAGATACCTAATGGCTAAACCCTAGAAGTCTATCCTGTATGACTATGATAATGGATCTCCCCTCTCCGGACTAAGTCCTCCGGTTTATATAGACACCGGGAGGATCTAGGGTTACACAAGGTCGGTTACAAAGAAAGGAATCTACATATTTGGTAGCCAAGCTTGCCTTCCACGCCAAGGAGAGTCACATCGGGACACGGGTGCAGTCTTCGGTCTTCGTATCTTCACAACCCATCAGTCCGGCCCATGGCTAACAGGCCGGACGCCCGAGGACCCCTTAGTCCAGGACTCCCTCAAGGGCCGCTTACTCAATTCCAGATTCACATTCTGCTGGAAACCAGACAGATCAGGGCCCCCATCATTGGTTCCCACGGGGGTTGTGCTCCCTGGACCCTTTATGGCCGAGGTCTCACCACCGGATGCCATCTTAATCGTCCCCCGCGCCTCTTGCCGGTCAGGAGAGATCCTCCGGGATGACACCTCAAAGTCGTCCGCCCTAGGGGGCGAGGAAGCTTGTGGAGGCGTCTGGCTTTCCATCATCTCCGGCGGCAAATCCCCCGATGAGGAGGATTGTTGAGGAAGATAAGGGGCCGGACTGCGAACATATGATTTAATGTTATTCTTGTAACCCGAAAGGAACTGAATGTGTCTAGAGCATCCTTATTTACTTACGATTCGGCGAGGGGCTTGTCCCAGGGGAGGTGCTTTGGGACAGCATCGGCTTTTGAACCCGAGCCATCCGACAGGGATATCTTTCCCCTCTTGGGTGCCTCCACCTCCAAGTCTTTGGAGGCAGCCCTTTTCCTCCTTTGGGGAGAAGGGATATCACCTTCTTCCTCCTCTTCATCTTCGTCTTCGTAGGAGGGAGCCTCGGTCTCCCCGGACGCAATGCTAAGTGTACCTTTAGGGTGGAGGCCATCTTCGGCCTTCTTGCTCTTCTTCTTGTCCTTCTTCACCGACGCTTGGTACGGCGCTGGGACCAACATCTTCATTAACAGAGGATCAGCTGGGTTTTCGGGAAGTGGAGCCAGACACCTAATCCGTCCTGTCTTCTTTATCCAGCCCTAGTCAAAGCATGGATTCCTTAGTGCGTCGCCATAGATTGATGAACTAGGTTGCATTCAGAAATTGAGTGCGTACTGCGGTATCCGGATGGTTGCAGTCAAGGCCGATGTCCTCAGAGGTGTTCAGCCATGGCTTTTGAGCCTTGAAGAGTAATTTCCACGTCCCTTTGTGCATTGTGCCAAAGAATTGCTGCAGGATCTGCGGCCCTTCTGGATTAAATTCCCACAAGCAGAGAGACTATCGCTGGCACGGAAGGATTCGGTGGACGAGCATCACCTGGATCACGTTAGTAAGGCCGGTGTCCTTTTCAATGACGGTCTTGATATGATTTTGCAGCGTCAGCACTTCGTCAGTTGATCCCTAGTCTAACCCCTTATTAATCCACGACGCAAGCCGCAATTGGGGACCGGTTCTGAATGCAGGAGCGGCCGCCCATTTGGTGTCGCCGGGTTCAGTGATGTAGAACCACTCCTGCTGCCAGGGCTTGACAGTTTCCATGGAGACGCCTTTTGGCCAAATAATATTAGCCAGCTTGCTGACCATAGCACCGCCGCACTCCGCGTGCTCCCAGTCGACCACTTTTGGCTTGTTGAAAGTCTTGAGCCATAGGCTGAAGTGTGGGTGGATGCGGAGAAAAGCCTCGCACATGACGATAAACGACGAGATATGAAGGAAAGAGTTCGGGGCTAGATCATGAAAATCTAGCCCGTAATAGAACATGATACCACAAACAAAGGGGTGGAGAGTGAACCCTAACCCGCGAAGGAAGTGAGGGATAATTACAATCCTCTTGCCGGGTTGTGGTGTGGGGATAACCTGCCCTTTAGCAGAAAGCCTGTGTGGGATTTCCGTAGTCAGGTACCTCGCCTCCCGGAGCTTCGCGATATCCTCCTCGGTGACAGAGGAGGCCACCCACTTGCCTTGGTGGCAATGGAAGAAATCGAGGATTGGGCGCTGGAGCTTGAGGTTGGAAGGGCTGAGGAAAAAAGAGGCGTGGGGAAGAAGGATGGGTCTGTATCCCTTTATAAAGGCAATGAATATTAAGCGCCTCCTCACGAGCCTTAAAACTCGCCTATTCCCAAGGGGTCATGCGAACGGCATGGTTGGATTATCCAAACCCATATCGATGAGGATCCTGTGATAAAGGGACAAGATCTCTGCTTGGATGAGACGTGTCAATATGGGCCGTGCCTCGGAATGCGAAGCGAGAGGCTAAAAACAGTTCGAAATAATAATGAGGCCAAATGTAACGTCTCGCCGAAAAAAGCTGTCGATAGACATCGCTCATTTTTTAAGTATTTTATGCTTATGGTTCGGGGTTGTAGCTGATAAACAGAGCCGGATATAGCTCTCATGAGGGAAGACTGTTTTGGAGTATTCGGTGGAGGAACCGCCTTGCAATGCCGAAGACATTCTGCGCGCCGAACACAGCATCATTGAAGCCTAGTTTAGGGGCTACTGAGGGAGTCCTGGTTTAAGGGGTCCTCGAGCATCCGGGCTATGTGACATGGGCCGGACTAATGGGCCGTGTAGATACAAGACAGAAGACTTTCTCCCGTGTCCGGATGGGACTCTTCTTTGCGTGGACGGCAAGCTTGGCGTTCGGATATGAAGATTCCCTTCTCTGTAAACCAGCTCTATATAACCCTAGGCCCCTCCGGTGTCTATATAAACCGGAGGGTTTAGTCTGTAGAGGCGATCATAATCATACATGCTAGACATCTAGGGTTTAGCCATTACGATCTCGAGGTAGATCAACTCTTGTAACCCCCATATTCATCAAAGCCAATCAAGCAGGAAGTAGGGTATTACCTCCATAAAGAGGGCCCGAACCTGGGTAAACATCATGTCCCTATCTCCTGTTACCTTCGATCCTTAGACGCACAGTTCGGGACCCCCTACCCGAGATCCGCCGGTTTTGACACCGATAGTCACCACTGCCTCCCTCGGTCCCCACCCGCTCGACTTTGTCGGACTGCGGCGGGGTGTCGTCCGCGATGACCACGACCTCCTGGTCGAGGTCCATCACGTCTGCACGGCCGCCTCGGCCGCGCTCCCCCTCCGACGACGGTACAAAGACCGTCGCCGCCGGCTCCAGCCCTGCCGGCTTCTCGGGCCACGCCGGCTCCTCGCCGGCTCGCACCCACGTCGCCGCGGCTTGGCCCATGCCTGGGCCGACGCCGCCACCAGCTCCTCCACGGCCCTGTTCCGGTCCCGCCAGGCTAGGCCTTCGGTGTCGGCCGGGTCCAGGCCGAGATCCGGGTCGGCCACCTACTCGTCCTGATAAATGACGCTGGGCCGGGTCCGCCAGAACATGGCACCCTCGGTGGACGCGGCATCCGCCACCGCCAGCGCCTGTGAGATCGGCGACCTGAAAATCAATGAAGTAAAAAAACGAGAACCAAGCAGAGCCGCTCAGCCATTCAAATTGAAACAAAAAGGGAGCTTTCCCAGGCACCACCGGAACGGCGGGCCTCGCCGGCTTCGCTTGCGAGACCCCGCGCATCCTCCTGGCGGGCGGTTTTGTGCCGGCGGCCGGGTTTGAAGGAAATATGCCCTAGAGGCAATAATAAAGTTATTATTATTTCCTTATATCATGATAAATGTTTATTATTCATGCTAGAATTGTATTAACCGGAAACTTGATACATCTGTGAATACATAGACAAACAGAGTGTCACTAGTATGCCTCAACTTGACTAGCTCGTTGATCAAAGATGGTTATGTTTCCTAGCCATAGACATGAGTTGTCATTTGATTAACGGGATCACATCATTAGGAGAATGATGTGATTGACTTGACCCATTCCGTTAGCTTAGCACTCGATCGTTTAGTATGTTGCTATTGCTTTCTTCATGACTTATACATGTTCCTATGACTATGACATTATGCAACTCCCGTTTACCGGAGGAACACTTTGTGTGCTACCAAACATCACAACGTAACTGGGTGATTATAACGGTGCTCTACAGGTGTCTCCAAAGGTACTTGTTGGGTTGGCGTATTTCGAGATTAGGATTTGTCACTCCGATTGTCGGAGAGGTATCTCTGGGCCCACTCAGTAATACACATCACTATAAGCCTTACAAGCATTGTGACTAATGAGTTAGTTGCGGATGATGTATTACGGAACGAGTAAAGAGACTTGCCGGTAACGAGATTGAACTAGGTATCGAGATACCGACGATCGAATCTCGGGCAAGTAACATACCGATGACAAAGGGAACAACGTATGTTGTTATGCGGTCTGACCGATAAAGATCTTCGTAGAATATGTGGGAATCAATATGAGCATCCAGGTTCCGCTATTGGTTATTGACCGGAGAGGTGTCTCGGTCATGTCTACATAGTTCTCGAACCCGTAGGGTCCGCACGCTTAACGTTACGATGACGGTTATATTATGAGTTTATGTGTTTTGATGTACCGAAGGAGTTCGGATTCCCGGATGAGATTGGGGACATGACGAGGGGTCTCGAAATGTTCGAGACGTAAAGATCGATATATTGGACGACTATATTCGGACTTCGGAAAGGTTCCGAGTGATTCGGGTATTTTTCGGAGTACTGGAGAGTTACGGGAATTCGTATTGGGCCTTAATGGGCCATACGGGAATGGAGAGAAAGGCCCCAAAGGGTGGCCGCACCCCTCCCCATGGACTAGTCCGAATTGGACTAGGGAGGGGGGGGGCGCCCCTTCCTTCTTTCTCCTTCTCCCTTCCCTTCTCCTATTCCAACAAGGAAAGGAGGAGTCCTACTCCCGGTGGGAGTAGGACTCCCCCCTTGGCACGCCCTCCTCCTTGGCCGGCGGCCTCCCCCTTGCTCCTTTATATACGGGGGCAGGGGGGCACCCCATAGACACAACAATTGATCATTGATCTCTTAGCCGTGTGCGGTGCCCCCCTCCACCACATTACACCTCGATAATATCGTAGCGGTGCTTAGGCGAAGCCCTGCGTGGGTAGAACATCATCATCGTCACCACGACGTCGTGCTGATGAAACTCTCCCTCAACACTCGGCTGGATCGGAGTTCGAGGGACGTCATCGAGCTGAACGTGTGCTGAACTCGGAGGTGCCATGCGTTCGGTACTTGATCAGTCGGATCGTGAAGACGTACGACTACATCAACCGCGTTGTGTTAACGCTTCCGCTTACGGTCTACGAGGGTACGTGGACAACACTCTCCCCTCTCGTTGCTATGCATCACCATGATCTTGCGTGTGCGTAGGAATTTTTTTGAAATTACTACGTTACCCAACAGTGGCATCCGAGCCTGGTTTTATGCGTTGATGTTATGCATGAGTAGAACACAAGTGAGTTGTGGGCAATATAAGTCATACTGCTTACCAGCATGTCATACTTTGGTTCAGACTTATTGTGAGATGAAGCGGCCCGGACCGACATTACGCGTACGCTTACGCGAGACTGGTTTCACCGTTGCGAGCACTCATTGCTTAAAGGTGACTGGCGGGTGTCTATCTCTCTCACTTTAGTTGAACCGAGTGTGGCTACGCCAGGTCCTTGCGAAGGTTAAAACAGCACCAACTTGACAAACTATCGTTGTGGTTTTGATGCGTAGGTAAGAACGGTTCTTGCTAAGCCCGTAGCAGCCACGTAAAACCTGCAACAACAAAGTAGAGGACGTCTAACTTGTTTTTGCAGGGCATGTTGTGATGTGATATGGTCAAGACATGATGTTATATTTTATTGTATGAGATGATCATGTTTTGTAACCGAGTTATCGGCAACTGGCAGGAGCCATATGGTTGTCGCTTTATTGTATGCAATGCAATCGCCATGTAATTGTTTTACTTTATCACTAAGCGGTAGCGATAGTCGTAAAAGCAATAGTTGGCGAGACGACAACAATGCTACGATGGAGATCAAGGTGTCGCGCCGGTGACGATGGTGATCATGACGGTGCTTCGTAGACGGAGATCACAAGCACAAGATGATGATGGCCATATCATATCACTTATATTGATTGCATGTGATGTTTATCTTTTATGCATCTTATCTTGCTTTGATTGACGGTAGCATTATAAGATGATCTCTCACTAAAATTTCAAGAAAAAAAGTGTTCTCCCTGAGTATGCACCGTTGCGAAGGTTCTTCGTGCTGAGACACCACGTGATGATCGGGTGTGATAGGCTCTACGTTCAAATACAACGGGTGCAAAACAGTTTCACACGCGGAATACTCAGGTTAAACTTGATGAGCCTAGCATATGCAGATATGGCCTCGGAACACGGAGACCGAAAGGTCGAGCGTGAATCATATAGTAGATATGATCAACATAGTGATGTTCACCATTGAAACTACTCCATCTCATGTGATGATCGGACATGGTTTAGTTGATTTGGATCACGTAATCACTTAGATGATTAGAGGGATGTCTATCTAAGTGGGAGTTCTTAAGTAATATGATTAATTGAACTTAAATTTATCATGAACTTAGTCCTGATAGTATTTTGCAAATTATGTTGTAGATCAATAGCTCGCGTTGTTGCTTCCCTGTGTTTATTTTTGATATGTTCCTAGAGAAAAATTATGTTGAAAGATGTTAGTAGCAAAGATGCGGATTGGATCCGTTATCTGAGGATTATCCTCATTGCTGCGCAGAAGAATTATGTCCTTGATGCACCGCTAGGTGATAGACCTATTGCAGGAGCAGATGCAGACGTTATGAACGTTTGGCTAGCTCAATATGATGACTACTTGATAGTTTAGTGCACCATGCTTAACGGCTTAGAATCGGGACTTCAAAGACGTTTTGAACGTCATGGACCATATGAGATGTTCCAGGAGTTGAAGTTAATATTTCAAGCAAATACCCGAGTTGAGAGATATGAAGTCTCCAACAAGTTCTATAGCTAAAAGATGGAGGAGAATAGCTCAAGCAGTGAGCATGTGCTCAGATTGTCTGGGTACTACAATCGCTTGAATCAAGTGGGAGTTAATCTTCCAGATAAAATAGTGATTGACAGAATCTAGTCACCATCACCAAGTTAGTAGAACTTCGTGATGAACTATAGTATGCAAGGGATGACGAAAGTAATTCCCGAGCTCTTCGTGATGCTGAAATCGACGAAGGTAGAAATCAAGAAAAACATCAAGTGTTGATGGTTGACAAGACCACTAGTTTCAAGAAAAGGGCAAAGGGAAGAAGGGGACCTTCAAGAAGAACGGCAAGCAAGTTGCTGCTCGAGTGAAGAAGCCTAAGTCTGGTCCTAAGCCTGAGACTAAGTGCTTCTACTGCAAAGGGACTGGTCACTGGAAGCGGAACTACCCCAAGTATTTGGTGGATAAGAAGGATGGCAAAGTGAACAAAGGTATATTGGATATACATCTTATTGATGTGTACTTTACTAGTGTTTATACCAACCCCTCGGCATTTGATACTGGTTCAGTTGCTAAGAGTAGTAACTCGAAACGGGAGTTGCAGAATAAACAGAGACTAGTAAAAGGCGAGGTGACGATGTGTGTTGGAAGTAGTTCCAAGATTGATATGATTATCATCGCACACTCCATATACTTTCGGGATTAGTGTTGAAACTAAATAAGTGTTATTTGGTGTTTGCGTTGAGCATGAATATGATTTGATCATGTTTGTTGCAATACGGTTATTCATTTAAATTAGAGAATAATTGTTGTTCTGTTTACATGAATAAAACCTTCTATGGTCATACACCCAATAAAATGGTTTGTTGGATCTCGATCGTAATGATACACATATTCATAATAATGAAGCCAAAAGATGCAAAGTTAATAATGATAGTGCAACTTATTTGTGGCACTGCCGTTTAGGTCATATTGGTGTAAAGCGCATGAAAAAACTCCATACTGATGGGATTTTGGAATCACTTGATTATGAATCACTTGATGCTTGCGAACCATGCCTCATGGGCAAGATGACTAAAATTTCGTTCTCCGAAACTATGGAGAGAGCTACAGATTTGTTGGAAATCATACATACAGATGTATGTGGTCCGATGAATATTGACGCTCGTAGCAGGTATCATTATTTTCTGACCTTCACAGATGATTTGAGCAGATATGGGTATATCTACTTAATGAAACAGAAGTCTGAAACATTTGAAAAGTTCATATAATTTCAGAGTGAAGTGGAAAATCATCGTAACAAGAAAATAAAGTTTCTACGGTCTGATTGTGGAGAAGAGTATTTGAGTTACGAGTTTGGCCTTCAGTTAAAATAATGTGAAATAGTTTCACTACTCACGCCACCTGGAACACCACGGTGTAATGGTGTGTCCAAACATCGTAACCGTACTTTATTAGATATGGTGCGATATATGATGTCTCTTACCGATCTACCACTATCGTTTTGGGGTTGTGCATTAGAGACAGCTACATTCACGTTAAATAGGGTACCATCTAAATCCGTTGAGACGACATCTTATGAACTGTGGTTTGGCAAGAAACCAAAGTTGTCGTTTCTTAAAGTTTGGGGTTGCGATGCTTATGTGAAAAGGTTTCATCCTAATAAGCTCAAACCCAAATCGTAGAAATGTGTCTTCGTAGGATACCCAAAGGAGACAGTTGGGTACACCTTCTATCACAGATCCGAAGGCAAGACATTCGTTGCTAAGAATGGATCCTTTCTAGAGAAGGAGTTTCTCTCGAAAGAAGTGAGTGGGAAGAAAGTAGAACTTGATACGTCACCTACACCAATTAGTGAGGTAGTTAATGATAATGATCATGAAACTTCACATCAAGTTATTACTGAACCTCATAGGTCAACCAGATTAAGATCCGCACCAGAGTGGTACGGTAATCCTGTTCTGGAGGTTATGTTACTAGACCATGACGAACCTACGAACTATGAAGAAGCAATGGTGAGCCCAAATTCCGGAAAATGGCTTGAGGCCATGAAATCCGAGATGGGATCCATGTATGAGAACAAAGTATGGACTTTGGTTGACTTGCCCGATGATCGGCAAGCCATTGAAAATAAATGGATCTTCAAGAAGAAGACTGACGCTGACGGTAATGTTACTGTCTATAAAGCTCAACTTGTTGCGAAAGGTTTTCGACAAGTTCAAGGGATTGACTACGATGAGACCTTCTCACCCGTAGCGATGCTTAAGTCTGTCCGAATCATGTTAGCAATTGCCGCATTTTATGAAATCTGGAAAATGGTTAAACAAAACTGCATTCCTTAATGGATTTATTAAAGAAGAGTTGTATATGATGCAACCAGAAGGTTTTGTCAATCCTAAAGGTGCTAACAAAATATGCAAGCTCCAGCGATCCATCTATGGACTGGTGCAAGCATCTCGGAGTTGGAATATACACTTTGATAAGTTGATCAAAGGATATAGTTCTATACAGACTTGCGGTGAAGCCTGTATTTACAAGAAAGTGAGTGGGAGCACTACAGCATTTCTGATAAGTATATGTGAATGACATATTGTTGATCGGAAATAATGTAGAATTATTCTGCAAAGCATAAAGGATTGTTTGAAAGGAGTTTTTCAAAGAAAGACCTCAGTGAAGCTGCTTACATATTGAGCATCAAGATCTATAGAGATAGATCAAGACACTTGATAAGTTTTTTTCAATGAGTACATACCTTAACAAGTTTTGAAGTGGTTCAAAATGGAACAGTCAAAGAAAGAGTTTCTTACCTGTGTTACATGGTGTGAAATTGAGTAAGACTCAAAGCCCGACCACGGCAGAAGATAGAAAAAGAATGAAAGTCATTCCCTATGCCTTGGCCATAGGTTCTATAAAGTATGCCATGCTGTGTACCAGATGTATTGTATACCCTACACTGATTTTGGCAAGGGAGTACAATAGTGATCTAGGAGTAGATCACTGGACAGCGGTCAAAATTATCCTTAGTGGAATAAGGATATGTTTCTCGATTATGGAAGTGACAAAAGGTTCGTCGTAAAGGGTTACGTCGATGCAAGTTTTCACACTAATCTAGATGACTCTAAGTCTCGGTCTAGATACATATTGAAAGTGGGAACAATTAGCTAGAGTAGCTCCGTGCAGAGCATTGTAGACATAGAAATTTGCAAAATACTTACGGATCTGAATGTGACATACCCGTTGACTAAAATTATCTCACAAGCAAAACATGATCACACCTTAGTACTCTTTGGGTGTTAATCACATAGCGATGTGAACTAGATTACTGACTCTAGTAAACCCTTTGGGTGTTGGTGACATGACGATGTGAACTATGGGTGTTAATCACATGGTGATGTGAACTATTGATGTTAAATCACATGGCGATGTGAACTAGATTATTGACTCTAGTGCAAGTGGGAGACTGAAGTAAATATGCCCTAGAGGCAATAATAAAGTTATTATTTATTTCCTTATATCATGATAAATGTTTATTATTCATGCTAGAATTGTATTAATCGGAAACTTGATACATGTGTGAATACATAGACAAACAGAGTGTCACTAGTATGCCTCTACTTGACTAGCTCGTTGATCAAAGATGGTTATGTTTCCTAGCCATAGACATGAGTTGTCATTTGATTAACGGGATCACATCATTAGGAGAATGATGTGATTGACTTGACCCATTCCGTTAGCTTAGCACTCGATCGTTTAGTATGTTGCTATTGCTTTCTTCATGACTTATACATGTTCCTATGACTATGAGATTATGCAACTCCCGTTTTCCGGAGGAACACTTTGTGTGCTACCAAACGTCACAAGTAACTGGGTGATTATAAAGGTGCTCTACAGGTGTCTCCAAAGGTACTTGTTGGGTTGGCGTATTTCGAGATTAGGATTTGTCACTCCGATTGTCGGAGAGGTATCTCTGGGCCCACTCAGTAATACACATCACTATAAGCCTTGCAAGCATTGTGACTAATGAGTTAGTTGCGGGATGATGTATTACAGAACGAGTAAAGAGACTTGCCGGTAACGAGATTGAACTAGGTATCGAGATACCGACGATCGAATCTCGGGCAAGTAACATACCGATGACAAAGGGAACAACGCATGTTGTTATGCGGTCTGACCGATAAAGATCTTCGTAGAATATGTGGGAACCAATATGAGCATTCAGGTTCCGCTATTGGTTATTAACTGGAGAGGTGTCTCGGTCATGTCTACATAGTTCTCGAACCCGTAGGGTCCGCACGCTTAACGTTACGATGACGGTTATATTATGAGTTTATGTGTTTTGATGTACCGAAGGTGTTCGGAGTCCCGGATGAGATCGGGGACATGACGAGGAGTCTCGAAATGGCCGTGACGTAAAGATCGATATATTGGACGACTATATTCGGACTTCGGAAAGGTTCCGAGTGATTCGGGTATTTTTCGGAGTACCGGAGAGTTACGGGAATTCGTATTGGGCCTTAATGGGTCATACGGGAAAGGAGAGAAAGGCCCCAAAGGGTGGCCGCACCCCTCCCCATGGACTAGTCCGAATTGAACTAGGGAGGGGGGCGCCCCCTTCCTTCTTTCTCCTTCTCCCTTCCCTTCTCCTATTCCAACAAGGAACGGAGGAGTCCTACTCCCGGTGGGAGTAGGACTCCCCCCTAGGCATGCCCTCCTCCTTGGCCGGCGGCCTCCCCCTTGCTCCTTTATATACGGGGGCAGGGGGGCACCCCATAGACACAACAATTGATCATTGATCTCTTAGCCGTGTGCGGTGCCCCCCTCCAGCACAATACACCTCGATAATATCGTAGCGGTGCTTAGGCGAAGCCCTGCGTCAGAAGAACATCATCATCGTCACCACGCCGTCGTGCTGACGAAACTCTCCCTCAACACTCGGCTGGATCGGAGTTCGAGGGACGTCATCGAGCTGAACGTGTGCTGAACTCGGAGGTGCCGTGCGTTCGGTACTTGATCGGTCGGATCGTGAAGACGTACGACTACATCAACCGCGTTGTGTTAACGCTTCCGCTTACGGTCTACGAGGGTACATGGACAACACTCTCCCCTCTCATTGCTATGCATCACCATGATCTTGCGTGTGCGTAGGAATTTTTTTGAAATTACTACGTTACCCAACAGGGTTCGCCGCGCGCTTCACGGCTGGGGCTCGGGGCACGACCGCGCCCTTCCCATGCGGTCGGCCCGCCGCCGTCGCCCCCCAAGACGACCCGGCTCCGGCCGCGTGAATGGATCGAGAAGAGGTGTCTCGAGGGGGGTGATTAGACCCTCAACAAAGAAAAGTAGCAGTTTTTAATTCCTTCAAGTTAAGGTGGAGTTTTGGCACAAGTTTAAACATTCACAATACATATCAAGCAAGCATGACAAGAGTATATGAGCAGCAGAAAGTAAAGCATGCAATTTGCAGGAATGTATAGGGATGGGATTAGAGTGTGCAAACGCAATTGGAGACACGGAGATTTTTGGCGTGGTTCCGATAGGTAGTGCTATCGTACATCCACGTTGATGGAGACTTCAAACCACGAAGGGTATCGGTTGCGCAAGTCCACGGAGGGCTCCACCCACGAAGGGTCCACAAAGAAGCAACCTTGCCTATCTCACCATGGCCATCGCCCATGAAGGACTTGCCTCACTCGGGTAAATCTTCACGAAGTAGGCGATCTCCTTGCCGTTACAAACTCCTTGGTTCAACTCCACAATCTTGACGGAGGCTCCCAAGTGACACCTAACCAATCTAGGAGACACCACTCTCCCAAAGGTAATAGATGGTGTGTTGATGATGAACTCCTTGCTCTTGTGCATCAAATGATAGTCTCCCCAACACTCAAATCTTTCTCATGGATTTGGATTTGGTGGAAAGAAGATTTGAGTGGAAAGCAACTTGGGAAGGCTAGAGATCAAGATTTATGTGGTTGGAATGGAATATCTTGGTCCCAACACATGAGTGGGTGGTTCTCTCTCAGAAAATGTACGCTGGAAGTGTAGGCACGTTCTGATGGCTCTCTCCACGAATGAAGAGTGGGTGGAGGGGTATATATAGCCTCCACACAAAATCTAACCGTTACACACAATTTACCAAACTCGGTGGGACCGAATGAGAAAACTCGGTCAGACCAATTTAGTTCAAAATGTGACCGTTAGGTGTTCGTCCACAAGCGTGGGCACGCGCTGGCGTTGACGCTGCACTTTGTCCCCCTCCGTTGGCGCCTCTCGTCGACGTTCGCCGCGAACGCTCCAGCGGCGACACGTTCCCCCCCTCTGCCCGGCTATTTAAGGCCACCCCCTCCTCGCTCACTAGCCACACACCTCCACGAGCACGTAGGCAAGCTGCAGCCTGGTCGGGTAAGCCTCTGGCCGTCGCCCCGACCCGAGGACTCCAGCGATCCCCGCGGTCCAGACGCCACACTCCGGTGCCCCTCGAGCTCAAGCAGCTGCTTGGGCAGGGCATTGGGAGTCTGCTGGTGCTGCCTGGATCCCGTGGAGCCCTCGGAACCGCCTCCCGCCGCCGTCTCCTTCCTCTCCGGCGAACCCCGTCCGCCACAGAAGCTTGCGAGCTCGAGCACGACCAACTCCGGCCACCTCTCGCCAAGCCACGGGTACGGGCAGGTGCGCCACGACCCCAGATCCATTTCTATCCCTCTAGTTTAGCCCCTAGACCCCTCGTCGCCGGCGTAAACTCCGGCAAGGCTCCGCCTTCCCTCTGGTTTTGATCCCCTCCCCTCTCTCCTGCCTGGTGGGGCCCAGTGTTAGCCTCACCACTCGTGCCTGAAGCGGTACAAGTGGAGGCGCACTCCCACTTTACGCCTTCGACGTCACCCCCCTGGAATTTCTGTTAATTCAAATTATTTCAGAAATTTGACCAAACTTTGACCAGCTATAACTCCTTAACCACATGTCCAAATGAATTGATTCTTTTTGCATTGTCTTTTTACAGAAAACTCTAGCAGCACACCAAAGGGTGGATTTTTCCTTGCTGTCTAGAATTTCTGGTGATTTTCAGAATGTGTTTTGACATTTATTTTTGTGGTTTTAAAATATTTTCAGAAGGAGGATCTTGCCTTGAAGCTAACCAGGAGGAGTGTGACCCTCCTCTGCACTAAGGCAAGCCACAACATCATTTGGATGGTGTTATTTCAGTATCTATGATTTTCTACTTGAATATGAGCTTTTATTTCCATTTAAAATTTGATAAATTAATATGGTGCATTTCTAGTTGTTTCATAATGCTTGATATGCTTGTTTTAGCTTCTGGTTGAGTGCATTGAATTGTTTGGCTAAGTAGAGTAAGATTTTGCACTAGGTATTTTGTTATGAAAAATTATGGTAGTTATTTTGCCAGTAATATTTTCAACTAAATAATGAGCTCATAAAAATATTGTGGTAGATGCAAATGAGTTACAACCTTAGAAGTTTCTGAACTTAGTAGTGTAATATAGTTATATTGCTTGTTTGGATCCATGCTTAAGAGTTGCTTGCTCTGTGTGACGATTAGTTGCATGATTCCCGGTATATTGCTATGCTAGTAATAAAATGTTTTTCTGAAAACTAAAACTTGATTAAGTTCAACCTAAATATGATGTTGATCACATCATGGTGCCACTGAATCGGGTTTCAGTTCAGTGCGACCACATTTACCTAATGGGAAGGTCTTGATTCGGTCCTTTGTCATGGCTCTCACCGGTGCCTCCCGCGAGGGAAGGTTATGGGCGTGCATACCCTGGCCCGGTAGGCAGACATAACCTTGTGTGCTCGTTTTTGTTTTTATGGTACCTTGTCCCCGTTTGGGACCGTTTTGCCACGACGGTGGCCGTTGCATTGGTGTCTTTGGTAGACACGGGGCCACCCAAGACCTAGCCCGGTGAGGGAGATGGTCGGAGTTGCCGGGGAGAGTGCATTGCAAAGGAAGGGTTTCGTCGGAATAGTTTGGTCCACCCGAATGGGAGTGCGAGGCCAGGTATTCTATGGTGTGGGTAAAGTGCGCTACCTCTGCAGAGTGTATTTAATCTATCGATAGCCGCGCCCTCGGTTATGGGCAAGACTCGGGAGTAAGTCACACCATGGATCAACCTTTTTACAAATAATTTTGCGGACTAGTAATGGTTGTGATGCATTGTTTCGTGGTGAACCGTGAACACTCGAGGTGTTCATGAGTGATTGGTTTCAGTTGTGACCCCGGTTCGGTCACCATTTGGTTACGAGGTAACCGTCTGGTAAGCGAGTCCGTGTGACTCAGTGTGCTGTTTTGTTGCTTTCCATAGCTTTGCATTCGTAGTAATTTCTTGCATAAAATTAACTGGATTAATTATCATGATATTGTCTGTCATCCTGCTGATGTTTGTTGTGAGCTTGCAAGTACATTCAATCTACTAACCTGGCGTGTCATGCCAGCTTTCAGGCAAGTCGATTCGCACCAGAGCGCATCTCGGGTCTAGGCCGTGTCCACGTCGGTGTCCCTGTGCCATGGCATTCCGCTACGTCGTTCTTCCACTGCCGCGTAGTTTCGTGTGATCGAGGCCCCAACCATGTTCATTAAATAATGTACATACTGTCCAGCAGCACCGTGTGTGCCCCTTGGCCTCGAACCCTGAAGTAATATCAGACTCTTGTACCACGCTAGTATCGATAAAGCGGTTATTTCTGTACCATGTTGTTGTGTATTGCCAGAAGACTCAATCTCTGGGCTGGCAATGCAGGGTAAACCGGTTGCTCTGAGCCGGGGTGCCACAGCTCATTTCGTTGAGACCGAAACATTACGAAGGGGAAACAGAGAGTTCGCATTGCGAACTCGGTGGGACCGATCACTCATCTCGGTGGGACCGATCGCTCATCTCGGTTGGACCGAAACGTTACGAAGGGAAACAGAGAGTTTGCAATCCAATCTCAGTGAGACCGAGATCCCTATCGGTGAGACCGAAGTGACTAGGGTTTCTGGCAGTGGCTATGTCAAATGAACTCAGTGGCGCCGGATAGATCATATCGGTGGGGCCGAGTTTGACTTTTGGTTTGGGACATATGTGGATATGAGAAAGTGGTTGAGGGCTTTTGGAGCATATCACTAAGCATTTTGAGCAAGCAAGCTATTAAGCAACACCTCATCCCCTTTTAATAGTTTTGTCTTTTCCTATGGACTCAATGTGATCTTGGATCACTCAAAATAAAATGTAGAGTCTAGAGCTTTGGAGCTTGAGCCAATCCTTTGTCCTTAGCATCTTGAAGGGGTTCCACATCCTCTTGTGCACGCCACTCCACTATTGAACTCATCTGAAATATACTAGATAAAAGTATTAGTCCAACAAGAGATATGTTGACATTAATTACCAAAATCACCCAGGGAGCACTTGTGCTTTCAATCTCCTCCTTTTTAGTAATTGATGACAACATACACCAAAGCTTTAGATAAAGATATAGAGAAAAGCAAGTAAAGCTTTGGAAAGACATGTAACATGCATAGGCTCCCCCTACATGTATGCAATCATGTATGTATAGAATATAAGAGCATGTGAATGCATAAGCATGACAGAGCAAGCAATGAGTTACATGTATCTTGGCTATATGCATCAGAGCAAAAGAAGTGAATATAGGAAATTATACCTTCATGTTCATGAGTCCTTCTTGCAAACAATATGTACATTAGCAAGATATCTTCATGGACATGAGTGTGATGCATATACTTACCTTGTGGTCTTGAGCTGGCTTAGGAAGAGATGAACCTGAGTAAACAAGGTTAGACAACACAGGAATATCTACTAAGCAGAGCAAACTGCAACCCACAAGAGTACAAAGATTGGGATGACATGTAGAGAGTGAGTACTAAGTACTCTATTTGATATAGACATGTCCCCGAAGGTAAAAGATATGCAATGAATTCGAGAATTTCCTTCCCTTAGTAGTCTTCTTCCCCCTGAATCTTATATGGAATAATGGGAGAATATAGGGAAGAGAAAATCAGAGCAAAACAAATCAGTGCACAATAATCATAACACGATAACATGTGTTTCCCCTCTTAAAGACATGTGACTTCTCTCCTCTTAAATACCAAGCATCTGGGGTCTCTCTCCCTTTGATGTGATTATCTCTCTCTCCCCCGTTAAATGAGTACACTTTTATGTAAGCTCTCTCCCCCCCCCATTGACATCAATTTCCAAGAAGGGATCTTCTAGAGTGTGAGTCGAAATGGGTTTGGTCCTTGAGCCACAGAGCAAAGCAGCTTGTAGGATGTGATGTAGGTAGAGGACAAGAATCATCGAGTTGGAGCTGGAACAAAAGTGTAGAATGCAAATGGCAAATTGTCTTTTCTGCAGTGAAATCGGTAACACCGAGTTGTTTTCTTCGGTGGCACCGAGATAATTCAGTTTGACCGAAAGTGGCAATCCGGTGTGTCCGAGTTCAACATAGAGAAGGAGCATTTTTCATCTCAGCTCACTAGGCAAATAAGATCTCACAAAGATTTGCAATGAATTAACTGAAGAATTTGCAATGAATTGGATGCAGGGAATGCAAAAGAAAAAACAGAGAAAAGAAATCTAGATGAAGTATGCAACGAACAAATGCAAGAACACAGAGTAACACTAAGGGATTTCATCTAGAATTGGGCGGTGACAAAGTCACCTATGTTAGAGTATATTGACTGAGGAGTCAAGTGACAACACTTGATCGTAGGTCATACTCATCGTTTAAACTCAAAATGGGGTTACCATTTTTCGGTTAAGCATTTTGATGTACTCGCATCTTGTTGAGCTGATTTGACCATGGCTTGGGTTAAAGCTTCTCTAAGATGGAATATCATACCTTGGGTGGTGGTGTTGATCTTGATCATGTAGTTGAACTTATGTGGGATGCTCAAGGTTGATGTAGCTCATCAATGGTTGGGAGCACCTCTTGTAATTGAAGTCCATCTTCCTACATGGGTTAGTCTTGCAAGGAGGAGCACTTGTGTATCCAAAATGACAATCATGAAACTTGATTCCAAATGAAATTTGATATATAGAATTTGTCAAATGATATGTTGAAGGGTTTCATGCTTCCTTGACTTCAACCACCACATTGTAGAGACTTGGTGATGTAGAAATTGCTTGTGATGTGAGTGATTTGCAATCTCATTGATTTAGGTTCATCCAAGTGCCTACAAGGGTTAGATAGCATGCAAGGGTGCAAATATTCCAAGACAAATGAATATCATCATAAGAGAAATATTAAGGATTAGTCATGGGCTCATGCCTTGCATGTATCCAAATGGAGTATCTACTCCAAGTTTGAAGCATCAATGATGTTCAATTCTCCTCTCAAACGGCAAAATACTTTCTCATCAAGAGGTTTGGTGAATATATCTGCCAATTGCTTATCGGTACGAACATGCTTAAGATCAATATCACCTTTAGCAACATGATATCGAATGAAATGATGACGAACTTCAATATGCTTGGTTCGAGAATGTTGCACGGGATTGTGAGCAATCTTAATAGCACTCTCATTGTCATAAAGCAATGGAACATGTTTCACATAGATCCCATAATCTTTAAGAGTTTGGGTCATCCAAAGTAATTGAGCATAACATGAACCGGTGGCAATGTATTCCGCTTCGGCGGTGGATAAGGATACCGAGTTTTGTTTCTTGGAGGACCAAGACACAAGAGATCTACCAAGAAATTGACAAGTACCCGAAGTTGACTTTCTATCAACCTTGTCACCGGCATAGTCCGAGTCGGAGTAGCCAACAAGATCAAAAGAGGACCTCTTAGGATACCAAATGCCAAAATTTGGTGTATGAATTAAGTATCTCACTATCCTTTTCACAGCCTTAAGATGAGATTCTTTGGGGGCCGCTTGATATCGTGCACACATGCACACACTTAGCATAATATCGGGACGGGAGGCACATAGATATAACAATGAACCAATCATAGAACAGTAAACCTTTTGGTCAACCGATTTCCCATCCTTGGTCAAGTCAAGATGTCCACTAGTAGGCATGGGTGTTTTCATACCTTTGCTTTCTTGCATGTTGAACTTCTTGAATAAGTCCTTGGTGTACTTTGTTTGAGAAACAAAGGTGCCTTCCTTAGTTTGCTTGATTTGCAAACCAAGAAAGAACTTGAGTTCACTCATCATAGACATCTCAAACTTCTTCGACATTAGCTTGCCAAACTTTTCACTAAAATGAGGGTTAGTCGAACCAAATATGATATCATCAACATAAATTTGGCACACAAATAATTCACCATTAACCCTTTTAGTAAAAAGAGTAGAATCAATCTTTCCAATCTCAAAGCCTTTTTCAATAAGAAACTTAGTCAAGCATTTATACCACGCTCTAGGAGCTTGTTTAAGACCATAAAGAGCTTTGTGAAGTTTGTAGACATGGTCGGGTTTCTTAGGATTGACAAAGCCGGGAGGTTGTTTAACATAAACTTCCTCCGCAATTTCACCATTTAGAAAAGCACTTTTAATGTCCATTTGGTACAAAGTAATATCATGGTGATTAGCATAGGCAAGTAAGATGCGGATGGACTCAAGTCTAGCGACGGGGGCATATGTCTCACCATAGTCCATACCTTCGACTTGAGTGTAGCCTTGGGCGACGAGGCGTGCTTTGTTGCGAACGACTTGTCCATCTTCGTCTTACTTCCTGCGAAACACCCATTTGGTACAGATGATGTTGTGGTTGTTGTCGGGCTTCTCGACCAATGTACACACTTGGTTTCTCTCAAAGTTGTGTAGCTCTTCTTGCGTGGCATTTATCCAATCCGGATCTTCCAAAGCTTGTTCAACCTTCATAGGTTCAATGCTAGAGATGAATGAATAATGTTCACAAAAATTAGCCAAACGAGTTTTTGAGCGAGCGATTCTCCCGGTTTGTATATCATTGTAGATTTGTTCGACGGGATGGTCTCTTGCGACTCTTCCTCGAACTCGTGAGAGTTTTTGCTTGGATCGGGGTGGAACATCTTCTTCATCATCTTGTTGTTCTTCTTGGCCTTCTTCATTGTTGACGTTGTCGTTCTCTTATCGTGGTGGAGAAGGAGGTTGATGAGGTTCATCTTGGTGGACATCCTCGTTTTCTCCATCTTGGTGTGTCCCACTTGTGGATACTTCCGTGTCAATTCTTGGTTCACCTTGTCATGAGGTAGAAGCTTCCACTTGGAGGGACGAGGTACTCTCCACCTCCGTTGGACGAATCTTGCCAATAGAAAAGTCTTGGATTGCTTCCGAACGTTCTTTGTATCCTATATCAATTGGCAATTGATCTACTTGCAAGCCTTTAGATTCATCAAACTTTAGATCTACCGTCTCTTGAACCTTTCGGGTGAAATTGTTGTAGACACGGTAAGTGTGAGAGTTTGAGCCATAACCAAGTAGGAAACCTTCATGATATTTAGGAGCAATTTTAGAACGACAATTCTTATCAAGAATGTAACACTTTGAGCCGAATACTCGAAAGTATCCAACTTGGGGTTTGTTACCGGTGAGAAGCTCGTATGCCGTCTTGTCGAGTAGCTTGTGAAGATACAAGCGATTTGTTGCATGACAAGCCGTCTCAACCGCTTCCGCCCAAAAGTGTTTTGGCGTCTTGTACTCATCAAGCATCATTCTTGCCATCTCAATAAGAGTCCGGTTCTTCCTCTCAACAACTCCATTTTGTTGACGTGTGTACGTAGCTGAGAACTCGTGTGAAATCCCTTATTCGTCAAGAAAGGTATCCACATTTGCGTTCTTGAACTCCGTTCCGTTGTCGCTGCGAACCTTCTTGATCTTCACTTCAAATTGATTTTGGGCCTTCCTTGCGAAGTTTTTGAAGATCTTTTGGACCTGTGATTTATCATCAAGAAAGAACATCCACGTAAATCTTGAAAAATCATTGACTATAACTAGACCAAATGAGTTTCCACCGAGGCTTTTATAGGTATTGGGACCAAAGAGATCCATATGAAGTAGCTCGAGCGGTCTTCTCGTGGTCATGATGTTCTTCACGGGGTGGCTTCCTCCAAGTTGTTTTCCTTCTTTACAAGCACTGCACAATCTATCCTTGACAAATATAACATATTTTTCTCCAAGGATATGATTACCTTTAATAAGCTTATCAAGATTTCGCATGCCCACATGACCTAACCTTCTATGCCACGACTAACCTTTAGAGGATTTAGCAATCAAGCAAGTTCTAGGTTGAGCCTTTTTAGTGAAATCAACAATGTATAGGTCACCTCTACGTACACCGGTAAAGACCATATTATGATTATCTCTACGAAACACTTGGCAATCTACTTCAGTAAATAGGACATTGAATCCAAAGTCAGCAAGTCTAGATACGGAAAGTAAATTATAGCCAAGAGATTCAACAAGCATAACATTTTGTATGGAGCTATCATGTGAGATGGCCACCTTACCAAGGCCAACCACCTTACCCTTTGAGTTGTCACCAAAAGTGACATACTTTCGAGGGTCGTCGTTTTCAGCTAGCTCACGAAACATATCCTTATCTCCGGTCATGTGATAGGTACATCCACTATCAAGGACCCATTCCTTTCCTCTAGCCATGTAGCCGTGAAGATTGGCCATAAGACCAAAGTGTCTCATAGAATCATCGAGATCGAACTCACTATCATCATCCTCATCATAGTATCCATGTTCAACATCGTCTTGTGATGGATCAATTCCTAGAGAAGGTGATTCATTAGATTTATGACCATGACAATGTGCATCTTTATGGATTCTAATGACTTCGGAAATGATATTGCTAATGATTCCAACATCACCTTTGGCATGCCTAAGGTCACAAAGCTCAAACAAACAATCACCATACTTAGGATCATTAGGACTCATCTTAGTCAAAGCAATTGACTTATGAAGAATCTCATCTAAGTTTTTCAAGGAATAGTTTGGAAATCGTTCCTCAAGAAATATCCATATGGTGTAGGCACAATCAAGAGTAGGCAAGCAAACAATCAAGTTTCTAGGCAAACCTCAAGTGATAAGATTAACAGTTCTAAGGTTGTGAATCATGTCAATAGACTCATCAAGGGTAGGATGCAAAGGATCAACATGGGGTGCACAAGGGCTAGTAATGTACTTGTTTAAATGATACTGATTGAAAATCACAAGCATCTCATTTTTCCACTCATGAAAGTATTCTCCATCAAGTATAGGCACTGTATGTCTAAGACTCCCCAACGTAGACTCATCCATCTTCCTCCAACGGTGATTAAACCAAAGCAATGGAGACCAATGCTCTGATACCAATTGAAAGGATCGAGAAGAGGTGTCTAGAGGGGGGTGATTAGACCCTCAACAAAGAAAAGTAGCAGTTTTTAATTTCTTCAAGTTAAGGTGGAGTTTTGGCACAAGTTTAAACATTCACAATACATATCAAGCAAGCATGAAAAGAGTATATGAGCAGAGGAAAGTAAAGCATGCAATTTGCAGGAATGTATAGGGATGGTATTGGAGTGTGCAAACGCAATTGGAGACACGGAGATTTTTGGCGTGGTTCCGATAGGTGGTGCTATTGTACATCCACGTTGATGGAGACTTCAACCCACGAAGGGTAACGGTTGCGCGAGTCCATGGAGGGCTCCACCCACGAAGGGTCCATGAAGAAGCAACCTTGTCTATCCCACCATGACCATCGCCCACGAAGGACTTGCCTCACTCAGGTAGATCTTCACGAAGTGGGCGATGTCCTTGCCCTTACAAACTCCTTGGTTCAACTCCACAATCTTGACGGAGGCTCCCAAGTGACACCTAACCAATCTAGGAGACACCACTCTCCCAAAGGTAATAGATGGTGGGTTGATGATGAACTCCTTGCTCTTGTGCTTCAAATGATAGTCTCCCCAACACTCAAATCTTTCTCATGGATTTGGATTTGGTGGAAAGAAGATTTGAGTGGAAAGCAACTTGGGAAGGCTAGAGATCAAGATTTATGTGGTTGGAATGGAATATCTTGGTCCCAACACATGAGTGGGTGGTTCTCTCTCAGAAAATGTATGCTGGAAGTGTAGGCACGTTCTGATGGCTCTCTCCACGAATGAAGAGTGGGTGGAGGGGTATATATCGCCTCCACACAAAATCTAACCGTTACACACAATTTACCAAACTCGGTGGGACCGAATCAGAAAACTCGGTCAGACCGATTTAGTCCAAAATGTGACCGTTAGGTGTTTTGGTGGGACCGATATGACCAACTCGGTGGGACCAATTTCATTAGGGTTAGGGCATAACGTAATCTCGGTGGGACCGATTACATAAACTCGGTGAGACCGATTTCTGTAATAGGCAAACAGAGAGTTGGTCAGGCAAACTCGGTGGGACCGAATTGCTCATTTCGGTGAGACCGAAACATTACGAAGGGCAAAAAGAGAGTTTGCATTGCGAACTCGGTGGGACCGATCGCTCATCTCGGTTGGACAGAAACGTCACGAAGGGAAACAGAGAGTTTGAAATCCCATCTCGGTGAGACCGAGATCCCTATTGGTGAGACCGAAGTGACTAGGGTTTCTGGCAGTAGCTATGTCAAATGAACTCAGTGGCGCCGGATAGATCAAATCGGTGGGGCCGAGTTTGACGTTTGGTTTGGGACATATGTGGATATGAGAAAGTGGTTGAGGGCTTTGGGAGCATATCACTAAGCATTTTGAGCAAGCAAGCCATTAAGCAACACCTCATCCCCTTTTAATAGTATTGGCTTTTCCTATGGACTCAATGTGATCTTGGATCACTCAAAATAAAATGTAGAGTCTAGAGCTTTTGGAGCTTGAGCCAATCCTTTGTCCTTAGCATCTTGAAGGGGTTCCACATCCTCTTGTACACGCCACTCCACTGTTGAACTCATCTAAACTATACTAGATAAAAGTATTAGTCCAACAAGAGATATGTTGACATTAATTACCAAAATCACCCAGGGAGCCCTTGTGCTTTCACCGTGCTGCCGCCTCCTCCGCCCAGCGCCACTACACTGACAACTCGCGTCAGCACCCCCCCCCCCCCCGTGCCACTTCGCACCCAGCAAAATCAAGAGATACAGAGGACAAACTTACCCGCACGACGTCCAACGCCGACGTCGGCGGCCACCTCCTCCTCCTCCTCGCCGTGAGCCGGAGGCTCCTCCGAGCCGGCCCGCACCAAGGGAGTCCTGGACTAAGGGGTCCTCAGGCGTCCGGCATGTTAGTCGTGGGCCGGACTGATGGGCTGTGAAGATACAAAGACCGAAGACTCTTACCCGTATCCGGATGGGACTCTCCTTGGCGTGGAAGGCAAGCTTGGCGACTAAATATGAATATTCCTTTTTCTGTAACCGACCTGATGTAACCCTAGATCCCTCTGGTGTCTATATAAACCGGAGGGCTAGGTCCGTGGAGGCCAATATTCATCATCATAGTCAGATAGGCTAGACTTCTAGGGTTTCAGCCATTATGATGTCGTGGTAGATCAACTCTTGTAATACTCATATTCATCAAGATCAATTAAGCAGGAAGTAGGGTATTACCTCCATAGAGAGGGCCCGAACTTGGGTAAACATTGTGTCCCCTGTCTCCTGTTACCATCGACCTTAGACGCACAGTTCGGGACCCCCTACCCGAGATCCGCCGGTTTTGACACCGACATTGGTGCTTTCATTGAGAGTTCCACTGTGACGTCGAGCATAAGATCGATGGCTCGCCTTGTTCTCAAGGACAATATCACCTCTAGAGGAGCATTGGCCCCAGGCCAAACCTCCAGCTGGGCGGCTTTATCATGACCGCCCGTTCGGCCGTCAAGCCGACGATGACTTCTCGGGTCATCAAAAATTTCCTCCATGTTGACCCCGAATACTCCAAGCAGATGGATCCGGCGGAGTTATCGTCTTGAAACGAGCTCCTAGATCGCATCGCCGCCTTGGGGGTCGCCATAGACTATGATCGGGTTGGGCTTAAACCCGACCAGAGAGAAATTAAAACTCCACCGATCACCCATCAGATAGCGGTAGTAGAAGAGCAAGACGACAACTCTTCCTCCATACTAAAGACGAACTATGTTCGGATCTCCAAGCTTGAAGAGCCGGACACTGGCCTGCAGGAAGACATATCCTGCCCTCCGAACATAGAATCGGACGGCGAGCCTGAAAAATTAATTGATATCCGGGAGCCTGAACTATTAAGTTCGGAAGTTCTTTTGACTCCAGATCCCAAATCGGGTCAGGGTTCAGATTTAAATCCACCCACCCACCTAGACATAAGCGCTCTCATGGGCATACGACAACAGTCGCAGGAAGTGGTCCATCACTTCTGGGCCAGATTCCTCCTTGTCAAAGATAAGATCAAAGATTGCCGTGCTGAAGAGGCGATCTCAATATTCTGCAACAATTGCACGGACAAAGGAATCCTCAACGCCATCAACCGCCGTCGCATATTACACTTTCCTGACTTGGCAACCATAGTACAGAATTACTGCGTAATGGAAAGTGCCTGGAAAACTCAGGCAACTCGCTGGGAACCATCGGTTCCCACCCAACCCCTCGTTGAGGCGAAAAGGACGCACCCTTGTGGCACGCCCGGCCCAATAGTAAATAAATATAAGCCCATTACGGGGCACAGAACCATTCTGGAGGGATGGCTCGATGGGCCATGCAAAATACACACAACACCGGATGCCATACCAACCCACAACCTTAGAGCATGTTGGATACTCCAGCAAGTGGCCAAGAGCGGCGAGGATATCCTCACCAAAAACATCCCAAAGCAACAACCCCCAGAAGACGACGACCTCAGAGTATTGACGGTCTTCGAGACATTCGCTTCAAACAATAAACGCAAAAGGGCACTCCGCGACCTCGCCGAAGTCTGCCAAATTGCAGCAATAAACCCCAGGAATGACACGGCTATAAGTTTTAATGCCGGTGACAAACCAAAATTCAGGGCAGTCCAGGCACTGATACGTCTCCGTCGTATCTATAATTTTTTATTGTTCCATGCCAATATTATTCAACTTTCATATACTTTTGGCAACTTTTTATATTATTTTTGGGACTAACATATTGATCCAGTGCCCAGTGCCAGTTCCTGTTTGTTGCATGTTTTATGTTTCGCAGAAACCTAATATCAAACGGAGTCCAAACGGGATAAAAATGGACGGAGAATTATTTTGGAATATTTATGATTTTTGGGAAGTAAAATCAACGCGATACGGTGCCCGAGGGGGCCACGAGGCAGGGGGCGCGCCCTAGGGGGGCAGGCGTGCCCTGGACCCTCGTGGGCACCCCTTAAGGCAGTTGACGCTCTTCTTCTGCCGCAAGAAAGCTAATTTTATGAGCAAAATCTGGGCGAAAGATTCAACCCAATCGGAGTAACGGATCTCCAGATATAAAAGAAACGGTGCCAGGGCATAAAAACAGAAGGCAGAAACAGAGAGAGACGGAGAGATAGATCCAATCTCGGAGGGGCTCTCGCCCCTCCCACGACATGGAGACCATGGACCAGAGGGGAAACCCTTCTCCCATCTAGGGAGAAGGTCAAGGAAGAAGAAGTAGGGGGGCTCTCTCCCCCTCGCTTCTGGTGGCGCCGGAACGCCGCCGGGGGCCATCATCATCACCGCGATCTACACCAACACCTCCGCCATCTTCACCAACATCTCCATCACCTTCTCCCCTTCTATCTACAGCGGTCCACTCTCCTGCAACCTGCTGTACCCTCTACTTGAACATGGTGCTTTATGCTTCATATTATTATCCAATGATGTGTTGCCATCCTATGATGTCTGAGTAGATTTTCGTTGTCCTATCGGTGGTTGATGAATTACTATGATTGATTTAATTTGCTTGTGGTTATGTTGCTGTCCTTTGGTGCCCATCATATGAGCGTGCGCATGGATCACACCATAGGGTTAGTTGTATGTTGATGAAAAAGATGAGGAGGAGAGCGAAGAACAAAAGTAGGAAGAGCGGATTAGCTACCCGTGCCCACCTTCTAATGAGAGTAACTCTTCAACTCATACATTGTTTAATTTCCCTTCGTGCTTACCGAAGGATGATTGCTATGATGATTGTTATGATCCCGTTGATTCTTTTGAAATATCCCTTTTTGATGATGCTTGTTATGCTTGTGGCCATGATGCCAATATGAATGATGCTTATGGAGATGAACTTGCTATAGTTCCTTATGTCAAACATGAAATTGTTGCTATTGCGCCCACACATGATAGTCCTATTATCTTTTTGAATTCTCCCGACTACACTATATCGGAGAAGTTTGCTTTTATTAAGGATTATATTGATGGGTTGCCTTTTACCGTTGCACATGATGATTTTGATGAATATAATATGCATGTGCTTGCTGCTCCTACCTGCAATTATTATGAGAGAGGAACTTTATCTCCACCTCTCTATGTTTCCAACACGATAAAATTGCAAGAAACTCTTTATACTATGCATTGGCCTTTACTTTGTGTGCATGAATTGTTCTTTTATGACATGCCGATGCATAGGAAGAGAGTTAGACTTCGTCTTTGCTTGATATATGTTGCCTTGTGCTCACTACTAAATGCCAAATCATTGCTAATTAAAATTGGTTTTGATATACCTTGGGATCCGGGTGGATTCACTACTTGAGCACTATATGCCTAGCTTAATGGCTTTAAAGAAAGCGCTGCCAGGGAGACAACCCGGAAGTTTTAGAGAGTCATTTATTTCTGTTGTGTGCTTTTATAAAGTTTAGAAATAAAAATAATGTGCCAAGATTTGCCTTTAGGATGTTTACAATGCTTGTTGGTTTGTATGGTGCAGGACAGAAACTTTGGCTGTAGTTCGCGATTTTTAATTTTTTACTGGAACGTCAAATGGTTTTGATTCTTTTTGCAATGTCTTGATGCACAAATTCTTTAGTTTTCCTAAATTTGGTAGAATTTTTCAAGTATCAGAAGTATGGTGAATGTTCAGATTATTACAGACTGTTCTGTTTTAGACAGATTCTGTTTTTGATGCATAGTTTGCTTGTTTTCATGAAACTATCGACTTATATCAATGGATTAAGCCATGAAAAAGTTATATTACAGTAGACACAATGCAAAAACAAAATATGAATTGGTTTGCAACAGTACTTAGAGTAGTGATTTGCTTTATTATACTAACGGATCTTACCGAGCTTTCTGTTGAAGTTTTGTGTGGATGAAGTGTTCGAGGTTCGAGGAGGTCTCGATATGATAAGAAGGAAGAGAGGCAAGAGCTCAAGCTTGGGGATGCCCAAGGCACCCCAAGTAAATATTCAAGGATACTCAAGTGTCTAAGCTTGGGGATGCCCCGGAAGGCATCCCCTCTTTCTTCAACAAGTATCGGTATGTTTTTGGATTCATTTCGTTCATGCGATATGTGCAATCTTGGAGCGTCTTTTGCATTTAGTTTTCAATTTTATTTTATGCACCATGCTGGTATGAGATAGTCCTTGGTTGACTTATAGAATGCTCATTGCACTTCACTTATATCTTTTGAGTATGGCTTTATAGAATGCTTCATGTGCTTCATTTATATCATTTGAAGTTTGGATTGCCTGTTTCTCTTTACATAGACAACCGCCATTTGTAGAATGCTCTTTTGCTTCACTTATATTTGTTAGAGCATGGGCATATCTTTTGTAGAAAGAATTAAACTCTCTTGCTTCACTTATATCTATTTAGAGAGATGACAGGAACTGGTCATTCACATGGTTAGTCATAAAATCCTACATAAAACTTGTAGATCACTGAATCTGATATGTTTGATTCCTTGCAATAGTTTTGCGATATAAAGATGGTGATATTAGAGTCATGCTAGTGGGTAGTTGTGGATTGTAGAATACTTGTGTTGAGGTTTGTGATTCCCGTAGCATGCACGTATGGTGAACCGTTATGTAACGAAGTCGGAGCATGAGGTATTTATTGATTGTCTTCCTTATGAGTGGCGGTCGGGGACGAGCGATGGTCTTTTCCTACCAATCTATCCCCTAGGGGCATGCATAGTAGTACTTTGCTTTGAGGGCTAATAAACTTTTGCAATAAGTATATGAGTTCTTTATGACTAATGTGAGTCCATGGATTATACGCACTCTCACCCTTCCATCATTGCTAGCCTCTTCGGTACCGTGCATTGCCCTTTCTCACCTCGAGAGTTGGCGCAAACTTCGCCGGTGCATCCAAACCACGTGATATGATACGCTCTGTCACACATAAGCCTCATTATATCTTCCTCAAAACAGCCACCATACCTACCTATCATGGCATTTCCATAGCCATTCCGAGATATATTGCCATGCAACTTCCATCATCATCACATACATGACTTGAGCATTTATTGTCATATTGCTTTCCTTGATCGTAAGATAGCTAGCATGATGTTTGCATGGCTTGTCTGTTTTTTGATGTCATTGCTACGCTAGATCATTGCACATCCCGGTACACCGCCGGAGGCATTCATATAGAGTCATATCTTTGTTCTAGTATCGAGTTGTAATATTGAGTTGTAAGTAAATAAAAGTGTGATGATCATCATTATTAGAGCATTACCCCAGTGAGGAAAGGATGATGGAGACTATGATTCCCCCACAAGTCGGGATGAGACTCCGGACTTTAAAAATAAATAAAAGAGGCCAAAGAAGCCCAAATGAAAAAAGAGGCCAAAGAAGCCTACCAAAAAATAAAAATAAAATAAAATAATGAGAGAAAAAGAGAGAAGGGGCAATGTTACTATCCTTTTTACCACACTTGTGCTTCAGAGTAGCACCATGTTCTTCATATAGAGAGTCTCTTGAGTTATCACTTTCATATACTAGTGGGAATTTTCATTATAGAACTTGGCTTGTATATTCCGATGATGGGCTTCCTCAAATGCCCGAGGTCTTCATGAGCAAGAAAGTTGGATGCACACCCACTTAGTTTCAGTTTGAGATTTCATACACTTATAGCTCTACTGCATTCGTTGCATGGCAATCCCTACTCCTCACATTGACATCAATTGATGGGCATCTCCATAGCCCGTTGATTAGCCGCGTCGATGTGAGACTTTCTCCTTTTTGTCTTCTCCACACAACCTCCATCATCATATGCTATTCCACCTATAGTGCTATATCCATGGCTTGCGCTCATGTATTGCGTGAGGGTTGAAAAGGCTGAAGCGCGTTAAAAAGTATGAACCAATTGCTCGGCTTGTCATCGGGGTTGTGCAAGATTTGAATGCTTTGTGTGGTGAAGATGGAGCATAGCCAGACTATATGATTTTGTAGGGATGAGCTTTCTTTGGCTATGTTATTTTGATAAGACATAATTGCTTGGTTGGTATGCTTGATGTATTATTGTTTTTATGTCAAATGATAGACTATTGCTTTGAATCACTCATGTCTTAATATTCATGCCATGATTAGATACATGATCAAGATTATGCTAGGTAGCATTCCACATCAAAAATTATCTTTTTTATCATTTACCTACTCGAGGACGAGCAGGAATTAAGCTTGGGGATGCTGATACATCTCCGTCGTATCTACAATTTTTGATTGTTCCATGCCAATATCATTCAACTTTCATATACTTTTGGCAACTTTTTATATTACTTTTGGGACTAACATATTGATCCAGTGCCCAGTGCCAGTTCCTGTTTGTTGCATGTTTTATGTTTCGCAGAAACCTAATATCAAACGGAGTCCAAACGGGATAAAAACGGACAGAGAATTATTTTGGAATATTTATGATTTTTTGGAAGTAAAATCAACACGAGACAGTGCCCGAGGGGGCCACGAGGAAGGGGGCGCGCCCTGGACCCTCGTGGGCACCCCGTAAGGTGGTTGAAGCTCTTCTTTTGCCGCAAGAAAGCTAATTTTATGAGAAAAATCTGGGCGAAAGACTCAATCCAATCAGAGTTATGGATCTCCGGATATAAAAGAAACGGTGCTAGGGCATAAAAATAGAAGGCAGAAACAGAGAGAGACAGAGAGACAGATTCAATCTCGGAGGGGCTCTCGCCCCTCCCACGCCATGGAGACCATGGACCAGAGGGGAAACCCTTCTCCCATCTAGGGAGAAGGTCAAGGAAGAAGAAGGAGGGGGGCTCTCTCCCCCTCGCTTCCGGTGGCGCCAGAACGCCGTCGGGGGCCATCATCATCACCACGATCTACACCAACACCTCCGCCATCTTCACCAACATCTCCATCACCTTCTCCCCTTCTATCTACAGCGGTCCACTCTCCCGCAACCCGCTGTACCCTCTACTTGAACATGGTGTTTTATGCTTCATATTATTATCCAATGATGTGTTGCCATCCTATGATGTCTGAGTAGATTTTCGTTGTCCTATCGGTGGTTGATGAATTGCTATGATTGATTTAATTTGCTTGTGGTTATGTTGCTGTCGTTTGGTGCCCATCATATGAGCGCGCGCGTGGATCACACCATAGGGTTAGTTGTATGTTGATAGGACTATGTATTGGAGGGCAAGGGTGATAGAAGCTTCAACCTAGCATAGAAATTGATGCATACGGGATTGAAGGGGGACCAATATATCTTAATGCTTGGTTGGGTTTTACCTTAATGAACGTTAGTAGTTGCAGACGCTTGCTAATAGTTCCAATCATAAGTGCATAGAATTCCAAGTCAGGGATGACATGCTAGCAGTGGCCTCTCCGACATAAAACTTGCTATCGGTCTAGTAAAGTAGTCAATTGCTTAAGGGACAATTTCGCAACTCCTACCACCACTTTTCCACACTCTCTATATTTACTTTATTGCTTCTTTACCTTAACAGCCCCTACTTTTTATTTACGCGCTCTTTATATTCTTGCAAACCTATCCAACAACACCTACAAAGTACTTCTAGTTTCATACTAGTTTCCGATAAAGCGAACGTCAAGTGTGCGTAGAGTTGTATCGGTGGTCGATAGAACTTGAGGGAATATTTGTTCTACCTTTAGCTCCTCGTTGGGTTCGACACTCTTACTTATCGAAAGAGGCTACAATTGATCCCCTATACTTGTGGGTTATCAAGACCTTTTTCTGGTGCCGTTGCCGGGGAGTCATAGCGTGTGGTGAATATTCTCGTGTGTGCTTGTTTGCTTTATCACTAAGTAATTTTTATTTGCTGTTCTAAGTTCTTTTCTATCTTTAGTTATGGGTAGGAAACGCAAAATACCAAAAAAATTAGTTGTACCTACTGAGCCAATGGTTGAAGAACCACTCAAAATCTATCACACTCCTGAAGCTTATTACTTGGATCATCTTCGATCCCTATGTGCTCGTGCTGAAACCCCAACTAGCTTAGTTGAGGGCAAATCTTTAGATGAGCATGCTTGTTATGTGCGACACCGCATATCTGAAAGAGGGAAACTTTTACTGGGTCAAATTCATCGTTTGCAATGTTATGCTTGGAATTTATGTGAAATATATGATGTTACTTGTTGTTCTGAAAACCCTAAGAAACACCTTCCCTACCAATGTGAGTTTAGTGATAATGGAATCGTATCTTTATATGCTAAGGGTGTTTATAATTACTATGATGTTCAGCAAATTGAAGAATTTGTTGCTTTTAAGGGTGCTTATGAAATTGCTTCTTTGATTGAAAAGTATGATGCTACTCTTTACAAATCTGAAAATTTTGCCATACTTGAATATTGTTATAAGAATTATGCTTCTAATGCCTATGTTAAACCATATATCGAGGTCTCCTCCGCTGTCCAAGAAGAGACTAATATTTTGTAGGAGTCTATGGAAGAAGAAATTGATGAAACTGTGAGCTCATTGGATGAAAAAGATGAGGAGGAGAGCGAAGAACAAAAGTAGGAAGAGCGGATTAGCTACCCGTGCCCACCTTCTAATGAGAGTAACTCTTCAACTCATACATTGTTTAATTTCCCTTCGTGCTTACCGAAGGATGATTGCTATGATGATTGTTATGATCCCGTTGATTCTTTTGAAATATCCCTTTTTGATGATGCTTGTTATGCTTGTGGCCATGATGCCAATATGAATGATGCTTATGGAGATGAACTTGCTATAGTTCCTTATGTCAAACATGAAATTGTTGCTATTGCGCCCACACATGATAGTCCTATTATCTTTTTGAATTCTCCCGACTACACTATATCGGAGAAGTTTGCTTTTATTAAGGATTATATTGATGGGTTGCCTTTTACCGTTGCACATGATGATTTTGATGAATATAATATGCATGTGCTTGCTGCTCCTACCTGCAATTATTATGAGAGAGGAACTTTATCTCCACCTCTCTATGTTTCCAACACGATAAAATTGCAAGAAACTCTTTATACTATGCATTGGCCTTTACTTTGTGTGCATGAATTGTTCTTTTATGACATGCCGATGCATAGGAAGAGAGTTAGACTTTGTCATTGCTTGATATATGTTGCCTTGTGCTCACTACTAAATGCCAAATCATTGCTAATTAAAATTGGCTTTGATATACCTTGGGATCCGGGTGGATTCACTACTTGAGCACTATATGCCTAGCTTAATGGCTTTAAAGAAAGCGCTGCCAGGGAGACAACCCGGAAGTTTTAGAGAGTCATTTATTTCTGTTGTGTGCTTTTATAAAGTTTAGAAATAAAAATAATGTGCCAAGATTGGCCTTTAGGATGTTTACAATGCTTGTTGGTTTGTATGGTGCAGGACAGAAACTTTGGCTGTAGTGCGCGATTTATAATTTTTTACTGGAACGTCAAATGGTTTTGATTATTTTTGCATTGTCTTGCTGCACAAAGTTTTTAGTTTTACTAATTTTGGTAGAATTTTTCAAGTATCATAAGTATGGTGAATGTTCAGATTATTACAGACTGTTCTGTTCTAGACAGATTCTGTTTTTGATCCATAGTTTGCTTGTTTTGATGAAACTATCGACTTATATCAATGGATTAAGCCATGAAAAAGTTATATTACAGTAGACACAATGCAAAAACAAAATATGAATTGGTTTGCAACAGTACTTAGAGTAGTGATTTGCTTTATTATACTAACGGATCTTACCGAGCTTTCTGTTGAAGTTTTGTGTGGATGAAGTGTTCGAGGATCGAGGAGGTCTCGATATGATAAGAAGGAAGAGAGGCAAGAGCTAAAGCTTGGGGATGCCCAAGGCACCCCAAGTAAATATTCAAGGATACTCAAGCGTCTCAGCTAGGGGATGCCCCGGAAGGCATCCCCTCTTTCTTCAACAAGTATCGGTATGTTTTTGGATTCATTTCGTTCATGCGATATGTGCAATCTTGGAGCGTCTTTTGCATTTCGTTTTCAATTTTATTTTATGCACCATGCTGGTATGAGATAGTCCTTGGTTGGCTTATAGAATTCTCATTGCACTTCACTTATATCTTTTGAGTATGGCTTTATAGAATGCTTCATGTGCTTCATTTATATCATTTGAAGTTTGGATTGCCTGTTTCACTTTACATAGACAACCGCCATTTGTAGAATGCTCTTTTGCTTCACTTATATTTGTTAGAGCATGGGCACATCTTTTGTAGAAAGAATTAAACTCTCTTGCTTCACTTATATCTATTTAGAGAGATGACAGGAACTGTTCATTCACATGGTTAGTCATAAAATCCTACATAAAACTTGTAGATCACTGAATCTGATATGTTTGATTCCTTGCAATAGTTTTGCGATATAAAGATGGTCATATTAGAGTCATGCTAGTGGGTAGTTGTGGATTGTAGAATACTTGTGTTGAGGTTTGTGATTCCCGTAGCATGCACGTATGGTGAACCGTTATGTAACGAAGTCGGAGCATGAGGTATTTATTGATTGTCTTCCTTATGAGTGGCGGTCGGGGACGAGCGATGGTCTTTTCCTACCAATCTATCCCCTAGGGGCATGCGTAGTAGTACTTTGCTTTGAGGGCTAGTAAACTTTTGCAATAAGTATATGAGTTCTCTATCACTACTGGAATCAGCTAATTTGCCATCTGCCAGCTCTTTGCCGTCTGCTAGCTGGCGGCAAAGAAGCTCTTTGCCGTCCGCCAGCTCTTTGCCATCAGCTACCCAAAAGCAGACGGCAAAGAAGCTCTTTGCCGTCCGCCAGCTCTTTGTCGTCCGCTGGCGGACGGCAAAGAATCTTTGTCGTCCGCTGGCGGACGGCAAAGAGTGAGGTGGCCCCCAGCCCCCGCCCGTTTTTGAAAAACTTAACGGGCCACCTCTTTGCCGTCCGCTAGCGGACGGCAAAGAGGCAAAAAAGCGGACGGCAAAGGGGGGCGGACGGCAAAGAGCCTACTACCTAACGGCCCGTACCCCCGCCCGTTACTCGCTTCTTCCCTCTCCCTCCCACGCCGCCGTTTCTCTCCTCCCACGCCGCCGCGCGCCGCCGCCGCCCCGTCGCCCCCGCCGCCCCGGCTCGCCGCCGCCCCGGGGCCCCGTCGCCCTCACCGCCCCGGCCCCCGCCGCCCCCGGCCCCCCGCCGCCCCGCGCCCCCCGCCCCCGCACCCCCCGCCGCCCCGTCGCCCCCGCCGCCCCGTCGCCCCCGCCGCCCCGGCTCGCCGCCGCCCCGGGGCCCCGTCGCCCTCACCGCCCCGGCCCCCGCCGCCCCGCGCCCCCGCCCCCCGCCGCCCCGTCGCCCCCGCCGCCCCGGCTCGCCGCCGCCCCGGCTCGCTGCCGCCCCCAGGCCGCCTCCTCCACCGCCCCGCCCCCTCCTCCACCGGCCTCCTCCACCGCCCCGCCCCCTCCTCCACCGGCCTCCTCCACCCCCCAGGTGAGCCCCCATTTTTCAGTTTTTTTTCTGTTTTTTTCTTTTTTTTCCTTTTTAGTTTTAGTTTTAGTTTAGATTTAGTTTTAGTTGTAGTTTTAGGTTTAGTTTTAGGTTTAGGTTTAGTTTTAGGTTTAGGTTGTAGAAGAAAAAAGAAGAAGAGGAAGAAGAAGAAGAAGAGAAAAAGAGGAGAGGAGGAGAAGAAGAAGAGGAAAAAGGAAAGGAAGAAGAAGAAGAAGAGGAGGAGGAGAAGAAAAAAGAAGAAGAGGAAGAAGAAGAAGAAAAAAGAGGAGAGGAGGAGAAGAAGAAGAGGAAAAAGGAAAGGAAGAAGAAGAAGAGGAGGAGGAGAAGAAAAAAGAAGAAGAGGAAGAAGAAGAAGAAGAAGAAAAAAGAGGAGAGGAGGAGAAGAAGAAGAGGAAAAAGGAAAGGAAGAAGAAGAAGAGGAGGAGGAGAAGAAAAAAGAAGAAGAGGAAGAATAGGAAGAAGAAGAAAAGGAAAAAAGAGGAAAAAACCCCGACCCGACACGGCACCCCGACCCCGACGCGGCACCCCGACACGACACCCCGACCCCGACACCCCGACCCCGAGCCTGACCCGACACCCCGACCCCGACACCGACACGGCACCCCGACCCCGACCCCGACCCCGACATCCCGACCCCGACCCCGACACCCCGACCCCGAGCCTGACCCGACACCCCGACATCCCGACCCCGACCCGGCACCCCGACCCTGAGACGGCACCCCGACCCGACACCCCGACCCGACACCCCGACCCGGCACCCCGACCCGACACCCCGACCCCGAGACCCCGACCCCGAGCCTGACCCGACACCCCGACCCCGACACCGACACGGCACCCCGACCCCGACCCGGCACCCCGACAAGACACCCCGACCCCGAGCCTGACCCGACACCCCGACCCCGACACCGACACGGCACCCCGACCCCGACCCGGCACCCCGACCCCGAGACCCCGAGCACGATACCCCGACCCGGACCCCGACCCCGACATCCCGACCCCGAGCCTGACCCGACACCCCGACCCCGACACCGACACGGCACACCGACCCCGACCCGGCACCCCGACCCGACACCCCGACCCGACACCCCGACCACGAGACCCCAACCCCGACCCCGACACGGCACCCCGAGACCGACACGACACCCCGACCCCCGACACGTCCCGAAAAGGTGTTCTTTGGCCTTCCAGAAGCCGACGGGGTCATATATTTGTGAATTATTAGTTAGGTCATATATCTTTCGATTTTGTTATGAAAAACATCATATATAATTGTGTTGATCGGGTAGTTTTAAATGTGCAGTTGTTTCATCGCTGCGAGGTTTGGTGTTCGACGACCTCGCCGTGCGTTTGACGAGCTCTGCCCCTTCGTTCGTGGGTGAGCACAAATGACATGTCCTCCTCCCCCATTAATTATTTGATCTATTCCGATGAAACTTGATAGCTAGATATATATGTGTCTTGAATCATCAGTATGCGTAACCAATATGTGTCTCCCGTTCGAAAGCGTCATAGTTATAAATATGCATGCATTTGCATATTTATAACCTTGATTCTTTCGAATTGTCCAACGCTATCCATGGACAGCCCGAGTATGTTTAGATTGGGTTCGTTTTCCCATATGCTTTGCTCCGGATCCGACGCATAAATTCGTCAGTGCCTCCCCTGTTGTTCTCCGGGTACACATCCTCTCTGTTTATTGCAGAGACGTGTATCAGGAGAACAGCGGGGAGGTGCTGCCGAAATTTTGCGTAGGATCCGGGGCATAGCATGGGAAAATGAACCCAATCTAAACATACTCGGGTGGGATTAGGACCTATCATTACCTATTAGAGTGTAGGTTGCATGGACGTAATAAAATTGACAAAGTAGATCAACTGATGAATACATACATGGTGAATTATATATATATATTTGTTGTGTGTCTAGTAGCTCTGAAAGTCAAGATGAGTGATCGTGCGTGGATGTACACCGGTCACACTGGTCAGAACAAATGGAGCACTGAATGGTTCACAAAAACCAAGGGGTTTGTGCGAGCCGCATTTGCAAATGGCCAGAGGAAAACCTGGTGCCCCTGTTTACGGTGCGGCAATTGGGAAAAGAGGACAGAGGCTGAAATGGGCAAACACCTGCAGAAGAGTGGTTTTACGCCCGATTATACGGTGTGGACATTTCATGGTGAGTCTGCCCAACGTGACCGAGCTGAGGTGGATCGTCGTCGCACCGACGAGCATGGTACCGGTATGGAAAACATGGTGCAAGACTTTGATGATGCTCGGGATTCGGACGAGGAGATGGAGGAATCTGCAAAGGCCTTCAATGAAATGTTGGAGTCTTCAAAACGTCCGCTCCATGAGCACACTGAGCTTTGTCAGTTGGATGCCATCTCACAAGTAATGGCTCTGAAGGCTCAGTTCAACTTGGGCAGAGAATGCTACGATGCAATGATGACAGTATTTGGACGCTTTCTACCCAAAGGCCATGTAATGCCTGCAAACCTGTACCAGTCGGACAAAATCCTCCGTGCACTGAAGATGCCCTATGATAAGATACATGCCTGTGAGAAAGGATGTGTCTTGTTTAGGCTTGACTATGCGGACTTGAACTGTTGTCCCATTTGCAAGTCTTCCAGGTATGTTGTGGTAGACAACGGTATGGGTGAGAAGACACAGACCAAAATCCCCGTTAGTGTTCTTCGGTATATGCCAATCGTACCAAGACTTCAACGTCTTTTCATGGTCGAAGAGACGGCCAGACAGATGACATGGCACAAAACGGGCAAAAGAACCGAACTAGATGCAGATGGGAATCTGATGATTGTACACACATCGGATGGTGTTGCGTGGAAAAAGTTTGATGAATTACATGGTGACAAAGCGGCAGATCCGAGGCATCCTCGAGTCGGCATCAGCACGGATGGGTTCAGTGTGTTTGGTATGACGGCAGCCCAATACAGTTGTTGGCCCGTATTTGTCTTTCCACTCAATCTCCCCCCCGGACAGATTATGCAAAGAAAGAACATTTTCCTGACGTTGATAATTCCAGGGCCCAACTATCCGGGGAAAAATATGAATGTGTACATGCAACCGCTTAAGGACGAATTGCAAGAAGCCTGGGATAATGGGTTCAAGACATACGATGCCTATAGCAAACGGAACTTCATAATGCGTGTCTGGTACATGTACTCGACGCATGACTTGCCGGCGTATGCGCTATTCGTTGGCTGGTGTGTGCATGGAAGGTTCCCGTGCCCCACATGCAAGGGAGCTCTTGAGTTTCGTTGGCTTCAGGCCGGTCGCAAGTTTTCTTGCTTCGACATGCATAGAGAGTTCCTGAATCCTCGCCATAAGTTCAGGAAAGACAAGAAGAACTTCATCAGAGGTAGAGTTGTCAAAAACTCTGCACCACATGCATTGACAGGCCAACAGACCCTGGATCAGTTAAACGCTCTCGAGCCAGATCCCGAGCGTCCAGGGTACTTCAAGGGGTATAATTCTCAGCACGCCTGGACTCACAAAACATGCTTATGGGATCTGCCTTACTTCAAAGACCTCCTTTGCCCACACAACATCGACGTGATGCACACTGAGAAGAATATCGCCGAGGCACTTTTTGGTACATTGTTCGGCATAGATGGGAAGTCAAAGGATAATACTAAGGCTAGAGTCGATCTGGAGGCGCTATGTGATAGGCCGTTACAAAACATGAAAGAACCGAAAGGAAAGCAGAACTGGACGAAGCCAAAGGCATGGTTCAATCTTGGAAGGCCGGCTATGAGGGAAATTATCTTGTGGGTGAAAATGCAGTTGATGTTCCCCGATGGGTATGCAGCGAATCTACAGAGGGGAGCCAGTCTTGATAAATTGAAGATATTTGGTCTCAAGAGTCATGATTGGCACATATGGATTGAGCGGGTAATGCCGGTGATGTTGCGTGGCTTCATCCCTGAGGATGAATGGCTAGTACTGGCAGAACTCAGCTATTTCTTCCGTGTTCTTTGTGCGAAAGAACTATCGCCTAGCGTGCTAGAAGAAATGGAAGAGTTGGCGCCGGAGTTGATCTGCAAGTTAGAGAAGATCTTTCCACCGGGCTTCTTTAATCCAATGCAACATTTGATTTTGCATCTCCCGACCGAGGCAAGATTGGGGGGGCCCGTGCAAAATCGTTGGTGCTACCCAACTGAGAGGATGCAGAAGACGCTTCGACAAAAATGTAAAAATAAACGTAGAATTGAAGCATCGATGGCTGAGGCATTCATCACTGAGGAGGCGGCAAACTTCGTGACAGCACACTACGAAGCCAAAAATCGTCATTTGCATAATCCGAAGCCTCGGTACAATGCTGACGACCCTAAAAAGGGTGGATCCAACCTCAGCCTATTCAAAGGGAATCTCGCACCAGCCAGTGTTTCAAATCCAGTATCTTTGGATAACGAACAATGGCGGACCATTTCGTTGTATATCTTCAACAACCTGATAGAAGTGCGGCCGTACATCGAGTAAGTTCTCGGTACATAGTTTCGCAACTTCTATTTCCTTTGAACTGCTCTTATTCCTGGATATTTCATACAGTCGATACGTCGCCTTATTCTCGTATGGAGCGGTGATCCAAAAGGATTCTGTCGAAGAGTATGAGCTTCTCGCAAAGCAAGGTGGCGGCTATCCCGGTTTCATCTCTTGGTTCAAACAAACGGTAATTTCTATTAGACTTGTAGGCTAATTTGTAGGCGGCTATCCCGGTTTCATTCGCTAATTTGTGTGTAATGCAACAATCCTTTCATATTAAACTTGTAGGCTAATTCAGAGTCTATGGACGCCGAATTGAGACAAGTCGCTAATGGTTTTGACTATAAGGTCCGTTCATTTGACAAATACGACATCAACGGGTATCGCTTTCGTACCTATGGCAAAGAGCTATCTATGGCCGACCGAAAGTCTACAAATTGTTGTGTATCTGCTATCGGCGAAGGAGGTACCGAGTATTATGGGAGAGTTGAAGCAATTTATGAACTTCTATTCTATGGTGAAAACCCACCGAATGTCGTAGTCTTCAAATGTTATTGGTTTCAGCCGAAGGAGACTAGAAGAACTCATGAACATATAGGGCTAGTTGAAATCAACCAAAGCACCCATTTAGATGTTCCTGATGTCTATATTACGGCTCAACAGGCGACCCAAGTATTCTATCTACCGTGGGCCTGCCAAACTAATCCAAATCTGAAAGGTTGGGAAGTCGTTTATGAAGTGCCGCCACGTGCTAGACTATCTCCCCCAAAGGAAGAGGATTATGAACCTCACATTAACCCAGACACATATGAAGGAGAATTCTTCCAAGAGACACGTCTTTCCAAAAAGCGTTTCAAGAACCGCTATACTTCACCCCAAAACATTGAAGTAGACAGTGACAGTGAATCCGACATCACCCCAGAGGAGGAACAAGAAGAGCCGGAACAAGAAGAGGTTACTGCTGCGGATGACCTGTCATTGCTTGACCGATTACGTCAAGGTGGCCTTGCATATGTTGATGCCACTGAACCCTATGAGCCCGTCATTGATTATAGTGATGATGATGATTATGCATTTATTGATGATACTGATCGAGATTATTAGTAGTGTCAGGTATTAAATTTTTTAATGTTGTACTTGATGATGATACACTTAAGTGATACACATATTATTATTCATGTCGGTCTTTTTTTATGTTGTACTAATTTCGTTTACTGTTTGTCATGGCAGGTGTTGAAAGATGGTGGGCGCTGGTCGGGAGCGCGCCAAGGCCCCTTCTTCCTCGGCGCGTGGTCTGAGGTCTTCGATTCCAGACGTACCTCTTCGCCGAGCGTTGCTGGACAGTATGTCCACACCGCCGGGCCCTTCTTCGTCCACCGCGGTGCCCAGCAGGGGACGAGGTAGGAAGAGAGGAGGTGGGGCACGTGGTCGCGGGAGAGGAGGTAGGGTGACTGCTAGGGAGCCTTCCTCGCCGCCACCCCCAGCTGTTTCACCCGAGCACGTGACTGCTAGGGTGGACTCGTCCGAGGAGGAGGCTACACGGACTCCGGTCCACGAGCCTCCGGTCCACGGGTCTTGGGCCCACGAGCCTCGGGTCGACTGGCCTTCGGCCCACGAGAGTTCGGCCCACGAGACCCCGGAGGAGCACACGTCCGGATGGGGTACCTGGCCGGATCAGCCCGAGGAGCCGAGTGGCCATGCTGATGATGGCGGGGAGCCGACTGATCTTGAGGAGGAGGGTGGCACCGTCTACCAGCGTGGTGCTACACGGCTCCCGTCCGTGCCGGCGACTCGCGAGCAGAGGTGGTTGATCTTCCCTGATGGGGAGAGGTACGTAAGTGCATTTAATATTTTTGTACCTTCTGCATTCACGTTTCTTCAAATAACTAATGCGTTGGCCTTGTCATGCTGCAGGGGTTGGGACCACCATCATAGTGTCCGCCGGCCCAACTCCGTCCTTGGAGTTCTTTGCCGGCAAAACTTCCCGGGGTTTGTCACGTTGCCTGGTGAGGGTCGGCTTCCAGAGCTTGGGTTGAGCTGGGAGCACTACGTGGCTGCCCCGGCCCCGCCGGATGTCATTATCGACGGTGTCGTGTGCGACACGAGGGCAGACATGGTGATCAGGACGTTCTGGGTAATTTCTCCTTTACACATTTCAAAATCTTCAACTAGCTAGTTATTAATTGTACTAATCAATATTGTCTCATTTGATTGCAGACATTCTACAGGTGTGAGGAGGGATACGAGGAGGAGTGCGCAAATGTTATCGAGAACGTCTGCAAGCGCCTACTCCAGAACTTACGGCACGAGGCTCGGGTGCAGGCTGTTCGAGACTACTACGCCTTGCGTGGTATCAAGAAGACCAAGCCGGCGTGCCGCGATAAGTTCCTGAGTAAGGAGCAGTACATGAAGGTAATTCTTAAGGCCTTCTACTTAAGTTCCTTCATTTAGTAATTCTTAGCCGTAGCGCTCAAGTTTCTATTTGCTAACTTAGGCGCCTCCGAGATGGTGTGCGGATCGGATGGATTGTTGGGAGGTGTTGGTCGATGAGTGGTGCTCACAAGAATGGCTAGCCCTCCACAACCAGGCCAAGGACAAACGTGCCCAAATGGAAGGTGTGCCACACCATCAAGGCAGCTCCAACTTATATCAGTTCGGGCGCAACTGGGTATGTGGTTTGCTTCATGATTCATGCAATTCATTCATCATGCTAGCTTGAGCCCTTTAGTTACTAATTTTCATTGTTTCTCTCTTTCAGGCACGCCACAATAAGGCGGATAAGGTGCCAGAGGTGTACGACCTGTATGCCATGGCCCACACTGGCTCTTACAAGAAAGTCAAGGCTTTCTCTCAGTCTGACCTCGATGATGCAAACAACTTCACCAACATCTCCTCCCACAACAAGCTCGTGAGATATAGAGATGAGGGGAAGGCGAGGAAAGGGGAGGACTTTAACCCGAGCCAGGGTCCCATTGATCCAGAGCTGGTGATGATATCTGGTGGCGGGAGGTCCCATGGCTCCATAGCCATTGGAGATGGACTTATCCGTTGTCCTAGCACTCTCCCAGAGATCAAGGCGCGCCAGTCGAGCTCCGCTCCTGAGATAAGGCCTCGTGAACGGCCAGTGCAACTCGCCATCAAGGTTAGTGATACGTACTCAGCTATCTTTCTCCATTACATTGTGTGCGCTTCCATCAATGATTACAAATGGTCATGTGAGTGGTGTTGCAGGCTGCTATACAGAGTGAGAGAGATAGAACGGAGAAACTTCTGGCGGAGGCGGCGGAGAGGCAGCGGGAGTTGGAGGAGAGGACGACAAAGATGATGGAGGAGGAGAGGGCACGGAATGACATGCAGGCAAGGGCCATGTACGAGCTCCTTGTGGTAAGTTTCTTCTGCAGATTAGCCAAAACATTCATGTAGTGTTTGTCTCATTACTAACTAGTATGACTGAGTCGTCAAAACCAAATGTGCAGTCTGTGTGCGAGAAGACCGGTCAGACCGCTCCGCCGATGCCAGTGATTGCTCCTGGGACCACGGTGAGTTTAATTTGAATGGACATTACTTGCTAGTCTTAACATTTGAGTGTCATAATGCTAACGAGACATTGGAAATGATCTTTGGTGCAGCTTAACTCCAGAAACGCATCGCATGATCCTTCTCCAGCTACCGGCACTAGCCAGCCCGCTCCTACACCTCCCTGATCACGGTAAGTTTCTCTAGTGTTTTGCTTAACAAATGCATAAAGACCTAGACTTAGCTTTATTTCCTCCAATATGCTTACCATAATGACCTAGAGTTAGCTTCTTTTCCTCCAAAATGACTTAATAAGCTTACTGACCTCATAAACCATCCATTTTACCTAAGTTAGCTCTAAAACGATATGTACTTAGCTTACTTATGTCAAAAATTGCATAATTAGCTCATAAACGACCCATTTCACCTAGGTTAACTCATAAACGACCCATTTCACCTAGGTTAGCTCATAAACGACCCATTTCACCTAGGTTAGCTCATAAACGACCCATTTCACCTAGGTTAGCTCATAAATGACCCATTTCACCTAAGTTAGCTCAAAAAGATCCATTTCAACTAAATTAGCTCATAAATGATCCATTTCACCTAAGTTAGCTCAAAAACGATCCATTTCAACTAAATTAGCTCAAAAATGATCCATTTCAACAAGTTAGCTCAAAAACGATCCATTTCAACTAAGTTAGCTCAAAAACGATCCATTTGACCTAAGTGAGCTAAAAAAGATCCATTTCACCTTAGTTACCTCAAAAACGATCCATTTCAACTAAGTTAGCTCAAAAACGATCCATTTCAACTAGGTTAGCTCCAAAATGACCCATTTCACCTTACTTAGCTCAAAAACGATGCCCTTCACCTTAGTTAGCTCATAAACGACCCATTTCAACTAAGTTAGCTCATAAATGATCCATTTCAACTAAGTTAGCTCATAAACAACCCATTTCAACTTAGTTAGCTCATATATGATCCATTTCACCTAAGTTAGCTCATAAATGACATATACTTCTTGTTCTAGTCTTCTTCTTGTTCTAGTCACCTATTTCTAACTTTCTTATTTACCATTTTGCAGATTTCATTCACTTGATGGAAGCTAGCTTGCTATGATGGAGTGCCTTTGATGAAACTTTGCATTGTATCTAGCTTGCTATCTTCATGACACTTTGCATTGTAATATATATATGGATGGAACAATGTGTATGGATGGAACTTCCTTATGTATGAACAATGTGTATGGATGAAACTGATGTGATATGTGATATGTGCTGGATATGTGATATGTGATATGTGCTGGATATGTGATATGTGATATGTGCTAGATATGTGTTGGATATGTGCTGGATATGAAACTTATATATGTGATATGTGCTGCAAATTGTGGGATTTAATAAAAAACAGAAAAAACAGACAATATGCAGGCTCTTTGCCGTCTGCCACCGACGGCAAAGAGCCTTTGCCGTCTGCCGCGGACGGCAAAGAAGCCACGTGGCAGCCAACTGTGCTTCCTGGGAGCTGACCCATTTGGTCAGTTTGCCTACAGTGGCAGACGGCAAAGACTTTGCCGTCCGTGGCAGACGGCAAAGAACCTGCACTTTGCCATCAGTGGCAGACGGCAAAGAACCTGCCATCTAGTGACGTGTACATGACATCATAAGGCGGACGGCAAAGACCAAAGGCTCTTTGCCGTCTGCGGCGGACGGCAAAGGTCTGCCGTTAGCCACTTAACGGACTGACAGCGCAATTATTGCCGTCCGCCCTCTTTGCCGTCCGCCGCGGACGGCAAAGAGCCTTTGCCGTCCGCCGCCAGGAAGCAGACGGCAAAGCAGCTGTTTACCGTAGCCTTCTTTGCCGGAGCCTTTTGCCGTCCGCGGCTGATGGCAAAGGTCTTTGCCGTCCGCCTTTCGAGCCTTTGCCGTCCGCCATGGCAGACGGCAAAGTAGCTGTTTCCTGTAGTGTATGACTAATGTGAGTCCATGGATTATACGCACTCTCACCCTTCCATCATTGCTAGCCTCTTCGGTACCGTGCATTGCCCTTTCTCACCTCGAGAGTTGGCGCAAACTTCGCCGGTGCATCCAAACCACGTGATATGATACGCTCTGTCACACATAAGCCTCATTATATCTTCCTCAAAACAGCCACCATACCTACCTATCATGGCATTTCCATAGCCATTCCGAGATATATTGCCATGCAACTTCCATCATCATCACATACATGACTTGAGCATTTATTGTCATATTGCTTTGCTTGATCGTAAGATAGCTAGCATGATGTTTGCATGGCTTGTCTGTTTTTTGATGTCATTGCTACGCTAGATCGTTGCACATCCCGGTACACTGCCGGAGGCATTCATATAGAGTCATATCTTTGTTCTAGTATCGAGTTGTAATATTGAGTTGTAAGTAAATAAAAGTGTGATGATCATCATTATTAGAGCATTACCCCAGTGAGGAAAGGATGATGGAGACTATGATTCCCCCACAAGTCGGGATGAGACTCCGGACTTTAAAAATAAATAAAAGAGGCCAAAGAAGCCCAAATGAAAAAAGAGGCCAAAGAAGCCTACCAAAAAATAAAAATAAAATAAAAAAATGAGAGAAAAAGAGAGAAGGGGCGATGTTACTATCCTTTTTACCACACTTGTGCTTCAGAGTAGCACCATGTTCTTCATATAGAGAGTCTCTTGAGTTATCACTTTCATATACTAGTGGGAATTTTCATTATAGAACTTGGCTTGTATATTCCGATGATGTGCTTCCTCAAATGCCCGAGGTCTTCATGAGCAAGAAAGTTGGATGCACACCCACTTAGTTTCAGTTTGAGATTTCATACACTTATAGCTCTACTGCATCCGTTGCATGGCAATCCCTACTCCTCACATTGACATCAATTGATGGGCATCTCCATAGCCCGTTGATTAGCCGCGTCGATGTGAGACTTTCTCCTTTTTGTCTTCTCCACACAACCTCCATCATCATATGCTATTCCACCTATAGTGCTATATCCATGGCTTGCGCTCATGTATTGCGTGAGGGTTGAAAAGGCTGAAGCGCGTCAAAAAGTATGAACCAATTGCTCGGCTTGTCATTGGGGTTGTGCAAGATTTGAATGCTTTGTGTGGTGAAGATGGAGCATAGCCAGACTATATGATTTTGTAGGGATGAGCTTTCTTTGGCTATGTTATTTTGATAAGACATAATTGCTTGGTTGGTATGCTTGAAGTATTATTGTTTTTATGTCAAATGATAGACTATTGCTTTGAATCACTCATGTCTTAATATTCATGCCATGATTAGGTACATGATCAAGATTATGCTAGGTAGCATTCCACATCAAAAATTATCTTTTTTATCATTTACCTACTCGAGGACGAGCAGGAATTAAGCTTGGGGATGCTGATACATCTCCGTCGTATCTACAATTTTTGATTGTTCCATGCCAATATTATTTAACTTTCATATACTTTTGGCAACTTTTTATATTACTTTTGGGACTAACATATTGATCCAGTGCCCAGTGCCAGTTCCTGTTTGTTGCATGTTTTATGTTTCGCAGAAACCTAATATCAAACGGAGTCCAAACGGGATAAAAACGGACGGAGAATTATTTTGGAATATTTATGATTTTTGGGAAGTAAAATCAACAAGAGACGGTGCCCGAGGGGGCCACGAGGAAGGGGGCGCGCCCTGGACCCTCGTGGGCACCCCGTAAGGTGGTTGACGCTCTTCCTTTGCGGCAAGAAAGCTAATTTTATGAGAAAAATCTGGGCGAAAGACTCAACCCAATCGGAGTTATGGATCTCCGGATATAAAAGAAACGGTACCAGGGCATAAAAACAGAATGCAGAAACAGAGAGAGACAGAGAGACAGATCCAATCTCGAAGGGGCTCTCGCCCCTCCCACGCCATGGAGACCATGGACCAGAGGGGAAACCCTTCTCCCAGCTAGGGAGAAGGTCAAGGAAGAAGAAGGAGGGGGGCTCTCTCCCCCTCGCTTCCGGTGGCGCCGGAACGCTGTCGGGGGCCATCATCATCACCACGATCTACACCAACACCTCCGCCATCTTCACCAACATCTCCATCACCTTCTCCCCTTCTATCTACAGCGGTCCACTCTCCCGCAACCTGCTGTACCCTCTACTTGAACATGGTGTTTTATGCTTCATATTATTATCCAATGATGTGTTGCCATCATATGATGTCTGAGTAGATTTTCGTTGTCCTATCGGTGGTTGATGAATTGCTATGATTGATTTAATTTGCTTGTGGTTATGTTGCTGTCCTTTGGTGCCCATCATATGAGCGCGCGCGTGGATCACACCATAGGGTTAGTTGTATGTTGATAGGACTATGTATTGGAGGGCAAGGGTGATAGAAGCTTCAACCTAGCATAGAAATTGATGCATACGGGATTGAAGGGGGACCAATATATCTTAATGCTTGGTTGGGTTTTACCTTAATGAACGTTAGTAGTTGCGGACGCTTGCTAATAGTTCCAATCATAAGTGCATAGAATTCCAAGTCAGGGATGACATGCTAGCAGTGGCCTCTCCGACATAAAACTTGCTATCGGTCTAGTAAAGTAGTCAATTGCTTAAGGGACAATTTCGCAACTCCTACCACCACTTTTCCACACTCTCTATATTTACTTTATTGCTTCTTTACCTTAACAGCCCCTACTTTTTATTTACGCGCTCTTTATATTCTTGCAAACCTATCCAACAACACCTACAAAGTACTTCTAGTTTCATACTAGTTTCCGGTAAAGCGAACGTCAAGTGTGCGTAGAGTTGTATCGGTGGTCGATAGAACTTGAGGGAATATTTGTTCTACCTTTAGCTCCTCGTTGGGTTCGACACTCTTACTTATCGAAAGAGGCTACAATTGATCCCCTATACTTGTGGGTTATCAAGACCTTTTTCTGGTGCCGTTGCCGGGGAGTCATAGCGTGTGGTGAATATTCTCGTGTGTGCTTGTTTGCTTTATCACTAAGTAATTTTTATTTGCTGTTCTAAGTTCTTTTCTATCTTTAGTTATGGGTAGGAAACGCAAAATACCAAAAAAATTAGTTGTACCTACTGAGCCAATGGTTGAAGAACCACTCAAAATCTATCACACTCCTGAAGCTTATTACTTGGATCATCTTCGATCCCTATGTGCTCGTGCTGAAACCCCAACTAGCTTAGTTGAGGGCAAATCTTTAGATGAGCATGCTTGTTATGTGCGACACCGCATATCTGAAAGAGGGAAACTTTTACTGGGTCAAATTCATCGTTTGCAATGTTATGCTTGGAATTTATGTGAAATATATGATGTTACTTGTAGTTCTGAAAACCCTAAGAAATACCTTCCCTACCAATGTGAGTTTAGTGATAATGGAATCGTATCTTTATATGCTAAGGGTGTTTATAATTACTATGATGTTCAGCAAATTGAAGAATTTGTTGCTTTTAAGGGTGCTTATGAAATTGCTTCTTTGATTGAAAAGTATGATGCTACTCTTTACAAATCTGAAAATTTTGCCATACTTGAATATTGTTATAAGAATTATGCTTCTAATGCCTATGTTAAACCATATATCGAGGTCTCCTCCGCTGTCCAAGAAGAGACTAATATTTTGCAGGAGTCTATGGAAGAAGAAATTGATGAAACTGTGAGCTCATTGGATGAAAAAGATGAGGAGGAGAGCGAAGAACAAAAGTAGGAAGAGCGGATTAGCTACCCGTGCCCACCTTCTAATGAGAGTAACTCTTCAACTCATACATTGTTTAATTTCCCTTCGTGCTTACCGAAGGATGATTGCTATGATGATTGTTATGATCCCGTTGATTCTTTTGAAATATCCCTTTTTGATGATGCTTGTTATGCTTGTGGCCATGATGCCAATGTGAATGATGCTTATGGAGATGAACTTGCTATAGTTCCTTATGTCAAACATGAAATTGTTGCTATTGCGCCCACACATGATAGTCCTATTATCTTTTTGAATTCTCCCGACTACACTATATCGGAGAAGTTTGCTTTTATTAAGGATTATATTGATGGGTTGCCTTTTACCTTTGCACATGATGATTTTGATGAATATAATATGCATGTGCTTGCTGCTCCTACCTGCAATTATTATGAGAGAGGAACTTTATCTCCACCTCTCTATGTTTCCAACACGATAAAATTGCAAGAAACTGTTTATACTATGCATTGGCCTTTACTTTGTGTGCATGAATTGTTCTTTTATGACATGCCGATGCATAGGAAGAGAGTTAGACTTCGTCATTGCTTGATATATGTTGCCTTGTGCTCACTACTAAATGCCAAATCATTGCTAATTAAAATTGGCTTTGATATACCTTGGGATCCGGGTGGATTCACTACTTGAGCACTATATGCCTAGCTTAATGGCTTTAAAGAAAGCGCTGCCAGGGAGACAACCCGGAAGTTTTAGAGAGTCATTTATTTCTGTTGTGTGCTTTTATAAAGTTTAGAAATAAAAATAATGTGCCAAGATTTGCCTTTAGGATGTTTACAATGCTTGTTGGTTTGTATGGTGCAGGACAGAAACTTTGGCTGTAGTGCGCGATTTTTAATTTTTTACTGGAACGTCAAATGGTTTTGATTCTTTTTGCACTGTCTTTCTGCACAATTTTTGTACTTTTCATAATTTTGGTAGAATGTTTCAAGTATTAGAAGTATGGTGAATGTTCAGATTATTACAGACTGTTCTGTTTTTGATGCATAGTTTGCTTGTTTTGATGAAACTATCGACTTATATCAATGGATTAAGCCATGAAAAAGTTATATTACAGTAGACACAATGCAAAAACAAAATATGAATTGGTTTGCAACAGTACTTAGAGTAGTGATTTGCTTTATTATACTAACGGATCTTACCGAGCTTTCTGTTGAAGTTTTGTGTGGATGAAGTGTTCGAGGATCGAGGAGGTCTCGATATGATAAGAAGGAAGAGAGGCAAGAGCTCAAGCTTGGGGATGCCCATGGCACCCCAAGTAAATATTCAAGGATACTCAAGCGTCTAAGCTTGGGGATGCCCCGGAAGGCATCCCCTCTTTCTTCAACAAGTATCGGTATGTTTTTGGATTCATTTCGTTCATGCGATATGTGCAATCTTGGAGCGTCTTTTGCATTTAGTTTTCAATTTTCTTTTATGCACCATGCTGGTATGAGATAGTCCTTGGTTGACTTACAGAATTCTCATTGCACTTCACTTATATCTTTTGAGTATGGCTTTATAGAATGCTTCATGTGCTTCATTTATATCATTTGAAGTTTGGATTGCCCGTTTCTCTTTACATCGACAACTGCCATTTGTAGAATGCTCTTTTGCTTCACTTATATTTGTTAGAGCATGGGCATATCTTTTGTAGAAAGAATTAAACTCTCTTGCTTCACTTATATCTATTTAGAGAGATGACAGGAACTGGTCATTCACATGGTTAGTCATAAAATCCTACATAAAACTTGTAAATCACTGAATCTGATATGTTTGATTCCTTGCAATAGTTTTGCGATATAAAGATGGTGATATTAGAGTCATGCTAGTGGGTAGTTGTGGATTGTAGAATACTTGTGTTGAGGTTTGTGATTCCCGTAGCATGCACGTATGGTGAACCGTTATGTAACGAAGTCGGAGCATGAGGTATTTATTGATTGTCTTCCTTATGAGTGGCGGTCGGGGACGAGCGATGGTCTTTTCCTACCAATCTATCCCCTAGGGGCATGCGTAGTAGTACTTTTCTTTGAGGGCTAATAAACTATTGCAATAAGTATATGAGTTCTTTATGACTAATGTGAGTCCATGGATTATACGCACTCTCACCCTTCCATCATTGCTAGCCTCTTCGGTACCGTGCATTGCCCTTTCTCACCTCGAGAGTTGGCGCAAACTTCGCCGGTGCATCCAAACCACGTGATATGATACGCTCTGTCACACATAAGCCTCATTATATCTTCCTCAAAACAACCACCATACCTACCTATCATGGCATTTCCATAGCCATTCCGAGATATATTGCCATGCAACTTCCATCATCATCACATACATGACTTGAGCATTTATTGTCATATTGCTTTGCTTGATCGTAAGATAGCTAGCATGATGTTTTCACGGCTTGTCTATTTTTTGATGTCATTGCTACGCTAGATCATTACACATCCCAGTACACCGCCGGAGGCATTCATATAGAGTCATATCTTTGTTTTTGTATCGAGTTGTAGTATTGAGTTGTAAGTAAATAAAAGTGTGATGATCATCATTATTAGAGCATTACCCCAGTGAGGAAAGGATGATGGAGACTATGATTCCCCCACAAGTCGGGATGAGACTCCGGACTTTAAAAATAAATAAAAGAGGCCAAAGAAGCCCAAATAAAAAAAAGAGGCCAAATAAGCCTACCAAAAAAATGAGAGAAAAAGAGAGAAGGGGCGATGTTACTATCCTTTTTACCACACTTGTGCTTTAGAGTAGCACCATGTTCTTCATATAGAGAGTCTCTTGAGTTATCACTTTCATATACTAGTGGGAATTTTCATTATAGAACTTGGCTTGTATATTCCGATGATGGGCTTCCTCAAATGCCCGAGGTCTTCATGAGCAAGAAAGTTGGATGCACACCCACTTAGTTTCAGTTTGAGATTTCATACACTTATAGCTCTACTGCATCCGTTGCATGGCAATCCCTACTCCTCACATTGACATCAATTGATGGGCATCTCCATAGCCCGTTGATTAGCCGCGTCGATGTGAGACTTTCTCCTTTTTGTCTTCTCCACACAACCTCCATCATCGTATGCTATTCCACCTATAGTGCTATATCCATGGCTTGCGCTCATGTATTGCGTGAGGGTTGAAAAGGCTGAAGCGCGTTAAAAAGTATGAACCAATTGCTCGGCTTGTCATCGGGGTTGTGCAAGATTTGAATGCTTTGTGTGGTGAAGATGGAGCATAGCCAGACTATATGATTTTGTAGGGATGAGCTTTCTTTGGCTATGTTATTTTGATAAGACATAATTGCTTGGTTGGTATGCTTGAAGTATTATTGTTTTTATGTCAAATGATAGACTATTGCTTTGAATCACTCATGTCTTAATATTCATGCCATGATTAGATACATGATCAAGATTATGCTAGGTAGCATTCCACATCAAAAATTATTTTTTTTATCATTTACCTACTCGAGGTCGAGCAGGAATTAAGCTTGGGGATGTTGATACATCTCCGTCGTATCTACAATTTTTGATTGTTCCATGCCAATATTATTCAACTTTCATATACTTTTGGCAACTTTTTATATTAATTTTGGGACTAACATATTGATCCAGTGCCCAGTGCCAGTTCCTGTTTGTTGCATGTTTTATGTTTCGCAGAAACCTAATATCAAACGGAGTCCAAACGGGATAAAAACGGACGGAGAATTATTTTGGAATATTTATGATTTTTGGGAAGTAAAATCAACACGAGACGGTGCCCGAGGGGGCCACGAGGAAGGGGGCGCGCCCTGGACCCTCGTGGGCACCCCGTAAGGTGGTTGACGCTCTTCTTTTGCCGCAAGAAAGCTAATTTTATGAGAAAAATCTGGGCGAAAGACTCAACCCAATCGGAGTTACGGATCTCCGGATATAAAAGAAACGGTGCCAGGGCATAAAAATAGAAGGCAGAAACAGAGAGAGACAGAGAGACAGATCTAATCTCGGAGGGGCTCTCGCCCCTCCCACGCCATGGAGACCATGGACCAGAGGGGAAACCCTTCTCCCATCTAGGGAGAAGGTCAAGGAAGAAGAAGGAGGGGGGCTCTCTCCCCCTCGCTTCCGGTGGCGCCGGAACGTCGTCGGGGGCCATCATCATCACCACGATCGATCTACACCAACACCTCCGCCATCTTCACCAACATCTCCATCACCTTCTCCCCTTCTATCTACAGCGGTCCACTCTCCCGCAACCCGCTGTACCCTCTACTTGAACATGGTGTTTTATGCTTCATATTATTATCCAATGATGTGTTGCCATCCTATGATGTCTGAGTAGATTTTCGTTGTCCTATTGGTGGTTGATGAATTGCTATGATTGATTTAATTTGCTTGTGGTTATGTTGCTGTCCTTTGGTGCCCATCATATGAGCGCGCGCGTGGATCACACCATAGGGTTAGTTGTATGTTGATAGGACTATGTATTGGAGGGCAAGGGTGACAGAAGCTTCAACCTAGCATAGAAATTGATGCATACGGGATTGAAGGGGGACCAATATATCTTAATGCTATGATTGGGTTTTACCTTAATGAACATTAGTAGTTGCGGACGCTTGCTAATAGTTCCAATCATAAGTGCATAGAATTCCAAGTCAGGGATGACATGCTAGCAGTGGCCTCTCCCACATAAAACTTGCTATCGGTCTAGTAAAGTAGTCAATTGCTTAAGGGACAATTTCGCAACTCCTACCACCACTTTTCCACACTCGCTATATTTACTTTATTTCTTCTTGACCTTAACAGCCCGTAATTTTTATTTATGCACTCTTTATATTCTTGCAAACCTATCCAACAACACCTACAAAGTACTTCTAGTTTCATACTTGTGTCCGGTAAACGAACGTCAAGTGTGCGTAGAGTTGTATCGGTGGTCGATAGAACTTGAGGGAATATTTGTTCTACCTTTAGCTCCTCGTTGGGTTTGACACTCTTACTTATCAAAAGAGGCTACAATTGATCCCCTATACTTGTGGGTTATCAGGCACCAGCCACCTTGGTCCTTAATCCGATCGTGGACGTTTTTCGGCTCACCAAAATGCTCATGGACGACGGCAGCGGATTAAACCTCATCTACGAGGACACACTCAACAAAATGGAAATAGACAGGAGTCGCATCGAGCAAAGCAGCATGACCTTCCGAGGAATTTTTACCAGTCGGGAGGTGCGATGCACAGGCAAAATCACGCTTGACGTGGTATTCGGCACACCGGAGAACTATCGGTCCGAAGAAATAACCTTCCAAGTTGCCCCTTTCAACAGTGGATGTCACGCCCTATTGGGGCGAGATGCATTTACACGCTTCCAAGCTATACCTCATTACGGGTATATGAAGCTCAAGATGCCCGGGCCGAATGGCATAATCACTCTCGTTAGTGATCCTTACATGGCACTCCGTGCCGAAAACAAAACTTCTTCCCTGGCTCTCGAGGCATTGTTTGAAGCACTCGCAGCCGAAGAATTAACCGCACTGCGCTCCACGGTGGATAGGGACGATGTAATCTTGGAAAAATGACCCAAATCCACCTCCTTCAAACCAGCAAAAGAAATAGTCAAATTCCAAGTCCATCCAACGGACCCCAAGAAGACAGCATCTATCGGAGCACAACTAGACCCAACGGTTGACGCCGCGCTACGAGAGTTCCTGCGCGAGAACTGGGATATATTCGCTTGGCACCCTTCTGATATGCCAGGAATCCCACGCAAGTTGGCCGAACATAGCCTCAATATATTGAAGGGATACAAACCGGTCAAGCAAACACTGCGGCGCTTCTCCGAACCCAAACGTGTAGCTATGGGGGAAGAGCTAGCCAAGCTAATCGAGGCCGGATTCATTAGAGAAATAAAACACCCAGACTGGCTAGCAACCCTGGTGATGGTGCCAAAGAAGGATAAATCCTGGCGCCTGTGCGTCGATTTCAAAGACCTCAATAAGGCCTTCCCTAAGGATCCCTTCCCCCTCCCCCGCATTGACCAGATCATTGATGCTACCGCAGGACACGACTCACTGTGCTTCCTCGACGCATATTCTAGATACCATCAAATCAAAATGAAGGAGTCCGACCAAGCCGCAATGGCATTCATTACCCCATATGGGCCATTCTGCTTCAACACCATGCCCTTCGGGCTCAAAAACGCCGGGGCCACCTACCAACGCATGATTCAAACATGCCTGGAGAAACAGATCGGCAAGACAGTTGAAGCATATGTGAACGACGTCGTCATCAAAAGTAGGCATGTCGAGTCACTAATAGACGATTTGCGTCTCACATTCAACAATCTGCGTGCATACGACATCAAGCTCAATCCAGAAAAGTGTGTTTTCGGTGTACCCGCTGGAAAACTGCTGGGCTTCATTGTTTCCAATAGAGGAATTGAAGCTAATCCAGCCAACATCCGGGCTCTGTCACAATTGGCTACGCCAAAGGACCTTAAACAGGTCCAAAAACTCGCCGGCTGCGTGGCAGCTTTAAGCCGCTTTATCTCCAAATTGGGGGAAAAGGCATTGCCACTCTATCGCCTTCTCCGGCGCACCGATCACTTCGAGTGGACGGATGCGGCAACGGCCGGACTGGGAGAAATAAAAACCCTTCTAGCAAGCAACCCAATCCTGGCTGCGCCGAACGTCGGTGAACCCATGTTATTATACATATTGGCAACACACCAGGTGGTGAGCGCCGTACTCATCGTGGAGCGAGAGCAAGAGGGACGCAAATTCCCACTTCAGAAGCCGGTATACTATGTATCCACTGTCCTCACACCATGCAAATCTTGGTACCCTCATTATCAAAAGATAGCATACGCGGTCTTCAAGGCATCCCGGAAGCTACGACACTATTTTCAGGAGTGTTCGATCACGGTGGCTTCCGAAGTACCACTTAATGACATAATAAACAACCGCGATGCTACGGGCCGGATTGCCAAATGGGCCATTGAGCTCCTTGCATTCGACATAACATACAAACCGCGTCGCACCATTAAATCACAAGTACTGGCTGACTTCGTCGCCGAATGGACAGAGGCCGGACTCCCTAAAGAGTACGGCACATATTCCAACTGGGTTATGTATTTCGATGGTTCAAAAATGTTGGCAGGGTTGGGAGCATGTGTCGTTTTAACGTCCCCCACTGGAGACGTAGTCCAGTACGTACTCCAAATATTATACACAGACTCCAATAACGCAGCCGAATATTAGGCCTTATTGCATGGTCTTTGGATGGCTGTCTCCATGGGCATACAACGCCTGGAAGTGCGCTGGGACTCAAAACTTGCAATATCTCAAATAAATGGAGATTTCGATGCCAAAGATCCAAAGATGGTAGCTTACCAAAATGTTGTCCTCAAAATGTCAGCTCGGTTCGAGGGGCTCGAGTTTCATCATGTGGCTCAAGAAAGCAATCAAGCGGCGGATGTCCTTGCTCGCATCGGTGCCAAGCGCGACCCCGTCCCACCTAACATCTTTCTGGAAAGGCTTTTTAAGCCATCCGTGGTGTGGCAAGGGGAGAGCGGCAACACCAGTCCGGATCCGCCCACAACCTCAGATTCCGAACACACTAACACCATCGGCAGCTCAGCCACCAAAATAACATCGTCGGCCCATCTCATCATGGCAGTCATCGCCCCATGGACCGAACCCTTCTTGGCCTACCTTAATAGGCGAGAACTCCCCGAGGACCAAAAAAGGCACGCCGCATTGTCCAGCGTTCGAAAGCCTACAAGGTTCACGACGGAGAACTGTACAAGAAAAGCGCTACCGGAGTACTTCAAAGATGTATCTCCGAGGAAGAAGGGCGGCAGCTCTTGGCTGAAATTCACGCCAGTTTCGGTGGTCACCACGCGACGGCCCGGGCCCTTGTAAGCAAGGCCTTCCGTACAGGTTTTTATTGGCCGACGGCCCGAGCAGATGCACAGGACCTTGTCCAACGTTGCGTCGGATGTTAGCTTCTCGCCAACCAGAGCCATATGGCACCCACTGCCCTACAAACGATCCCCATCACTTGGCCTTTCGCGGTCTGGGGGCTCGATATGGTCGGACCCCTTAAAGGAGGAAGCCACAAGAAAAAATATCTGCTGGTCATGGTGGATAAATTCACTAAGTGGATAGAGGCCAAACTAGTTAAAACGGCCAAAGCCGGGCCAGTGATAGAATTCATATCCAATGTTGTGCACCGTTATGGTGTTCCACATAGCATCATCACCGATAACGGCTCCAATTTCACAGCCGATGAGGTGAAAACTTGGTGTGCTAATCTGGGCATCAAGCTCGATTACGCCTCTGTCTATCACCCACAAACAAACGGTCAAGTCGAACGGGCCAATGGTCTCATTATGAGCGGCATTAAACCCAGGCTAGTGCGGTCTTTGAGAGAATCAGACAAGCACTGGGTGGAGGAGCTCGACTCCATACTTTGGGGGCTGCGGACTACGCCCAACCGCACTACTGGATATACACCTTTCTTTATGGTGTACGGCGTAGAGGCTGTGTTGCCCTGCGATATTATTCATGACTCACCTCGAGTGCGCATGTACAAAGAGAGAGAAGCCGAGCTTGATCGGCAGGACAGCCTAGATGCCCTGGAGAAGGAGCGCGATGTTGCAAAAGCTCGTTCCGTATTTTATCAACAACAGGCCCGCAGATATCAAAGCAGAGAAGTACGGGCCAAGACTTATAATGTTGGCGAACTCGTTCTATGCTTGCCGGAGAAGAAAAAGGACAAACTCAAGCCCAAATGGGAGGGTCCCTTCATCATTGACGAAGTTCTCACCGGAGGAGCGTACCGCCTGCGTGATGCATCAAACAATCGCCTAGAGCCAAACCCCTGGAACACGGCCAGACTCCAAAGATTCTATGCCTAGTGCCGAACTCTTTGTTCGTCCCCTTCTCCCTATTGTTTTCATTATTTTTTCCCTCTTTTCGTTTTTCCTTTTCTTTTAGCCTGAAAGCTTTAGTGCGGCTAAACCGTGCGCCTCTGACATACACATCTTTAAATATGTACGTCCATTATACCTGGGGGCTTCTTGGACAGAAGCTTGTTATTATTATTTCCCAAGCATCAAGCTCATTACATATGCGTTTTCTCCATATGTACCCTTTCTTCGCCATTATATGCATCGATATGACTTAAGTTTTGGCCAAGCTGGGTTGCCTGGCTCCTGTGCTTATGCCCTACATTCCCGTTAGTTCGGCTAGGGCATAAAGGGAGCACCTCTGCGATTGTTACTGCCGGGTCATCCGGATGTGTACCTCTGACTGGCTGAAGCCGAAAGCTAGCGTTCTTAAGGGAATATTCAGTCGGCGGACTAAAGATGTTCTTCGCATTCACCACATTGTGAACCCCCAGATGATACGTATGCTGCGATTTTCTCAATCACAGTTCGGACATGCACATTAACGCATGTACACCCAGGGAAAGGAACCCTTAACGGAACTATTCTCTCTGGAAGATGTTTCTTACAATCATAATGTAATATAACATAACTACCCGGATACAACTTGTCTGTTAAAGCAACTATGACCCCTACGCCTGGTTTCCACGCATACCCCGGTCTGTTTAGCCGCTCAGGTATTCGGAAACACTCCGCACCTTCGGGTCCAGAGGTCGAAGCGAAAAGGTCTACCATGAAAATCATTTTACAATTCAGCTAGAGTTACACATGTGAAGGAAAGTACATAGTCACTTGGGCTCAAAAATTTCCTCCTATATATCGTCTAGCAGGCCGTCTAACTTACAATCCTGTTGGGAATATTTGGCGGCTATTTCTACTTGGTCATATACCAAATTTACGGGGACTTCTTTCTCATCTGACCCTAGAGGTCCGACCCGGGCCATACGATTCGGATCAAGCTTGGTATACCGTGTTTTCACCATGGCGGAGGCCTCTCGTGCGCCTTCCCGGCAGGCCGGTATCTTCCATAATCGGAAACGCCGCCGCGCTCCCTTGAATAGCTCTACAAGCTCCTCCATACTTCCTGGAGGGGAGACGGATGGCCATAAAGCCTTGGCAACACTTCGCATCGCCTGCCGAGCTTGCTCGTGCATTTGTGACAGCTCTTGCAGCAAATCGGCCGACGATCCGGACATCTCCTCTTCAGGACGGCCAGTTAGCATAGCTACAGACATAACTCTGTTAGTTCCTTTTATCTCCGAATTGCTCGGAGGAAAGTTTGACCTTGACCACATACCGAATATGCCGCCACGCAGCCTTTTATTCTCCTTCACAGAGTCGGCCAACTGGGCCCACACATCCTTTAGATCTTCACCCAGCTGGGTGATGGAATCCTGGAGCTTGTTTTTCTCATCCCTGACTTGTGTTAGCACACGTTCGCCTGCTGCATGTAGTCTTTTGGCTTCTTTTTCTCCCGCTTTCGCGGCTCCCAGTTGCTCCTCCAGTTGATCTAACGATCCTGTCATAAGATAAGCAACAGTGTTAGCATGGTGGGCATACAATCCTATTTTCTTGGGGGAAGGGAATATTACCAGGTGACGCCTTCTTGGATTTCTCCAGTTCGGCGGTAATAGCAGTTAGCTGTGTCCGACACTCTTCTAGCTCTTGATATAGCAGGTTGTTCTTCTCCGTAAGAACCTGGTTATACAACGATCCTTAAATCAGTTGTACCAACTGCTTCAAGTCTCGGGGGCCATTCGCGTATGATTATCATATTTGGACAATATAAACTTACCTGCATATCTTTTAAATGCTGAACCGTGGCTCTGTTAAGCCCATCTCGAGCAGCTCGGATGTATGCATCAGCCGAGCTGAAGGCATTGAACGCCTCTTCTGTAAAGCTGGGGTCTCATAAAATGGCCCTTCGGCGCCGATGATTCATGGCGCTCTCCACTTCCGAGTTTGTGACGGATACATCATCCGAATCCTCTGCCGAAGGACAATCCGGCCTCGCTCCCGTATCAGCCCCTGTCTTTGTGGCAGGATTTGGATCCCGACTATTGGGAGTATGACCGGCCGGATCCCCGAACATAGTCCGACGAACTCTTTTCCTGATACAAGACAAATGAAAAAGTCATAGTTGGATGCGACTGCTAAGGAGCATATTTACAAATCCATACCTCTTCGATGAAGGCTCGGCCGTGCCTTCGTTTTCCTTCCTCTTCAAAGGCTTGCCCGGTGCGGGAGCCGCTCTCTTCGGAGTCGCCCTTGGGGTTGCATGGCACGCCGAATGCCTCCCCTTTGGAGCACGAGACAGTGCGGTGGGTGAGGCAGAGCGACAGAACTCTTTCGGGGGAGATGTCTCCTGATTACTTACATGTGAGGCAGGGAGAAGACCGAGATAGTCGGCGGTGATGGCCACTTCCATGTCGTCATAGCTCGCCTGGTAAAACACCCCATCCTCGAGCACCACGAATATATCCGGATCCTCTTCGAATCCGCGGTCAAGGTCCCGGTTGTGGTCCTCTGGCTGTGGGGCGGGGTTGTGAAACCCCTCAAAAATCTTTCGCCATTTCTGTTATGAATGGACGGATTAATATTCCTTAAAAGTGACTCAGGGAGTAGAGTGAGTAGAGCAGAGGGGTTGGATCTTACCCAGCTAGGAGGATTGTACGTAGTAAATCCATCTCTGCGCTTAATACGAAGAAATTCCTCTTCCTCCCCTTTGAACAGTTCGGCCAATATTTTGGCCAATGCGGCGGGGTTGTCCGGACCCTTCCGACCGCAGCTGGAAGCATCATCCTCCCTGTTATAGTGCCACATGGGAAGCCCTCTGTATTGGAGTGGCTGAACCCCTCGCACTATTGAGGTTGCCATTACCTCGACTATCGATAATCCGGACTGAGCAGGTGTCTTTATCTTGCTCATGAGTTGACGGACTTCCACACTGTCTTCCTCCTCAAGACTCCGAGGGCGCCAGCTGTGGCGTTTCTTCAACGGAATGCTTGCGAACTCGGGAAGACCCCTTCGGATTGGGTCGGGAAGGGCGACGTCCTCAATATAGAACCTTTCGGAAGGCCACTCTTCGGATGCCTTCTTGGCGGTGCCGGATAGGTATCCGGTCTCGGTGATGCGCCATATCTCGGCTCCGCCCACTTCAAATATCGATCCCTCATGGTTGCGCGGGACGAGGCAAAATAGCTTTCTCCACAATTCGAAATGGGCCTCACAACCCAAGAATAGCTCGCAAAGAGCGACATAACCCGCGATGTGCAGGATAGAGGCTGGGGTGAAGTTGTGCAATTGAAGGCCATAATACTCCAAAAGCCCTCGGAGGAACGGATGAATTGGAAATCCGACGCCCCTTAAGAGGTACGGAACAAAGCACACTCGTTCCCCCCAGATGGATTGGGGAAATTCTTCGCCTGGGCCCCGCCATTGAAGGAGGTCAACCCTGCCCGAACAGGGACTAGATCCGCGGGAGGAAGAAATCCCTGTGTTTGCAGCTTCACCAGCTCACTGTGGGATATGGAGCACCTCTCCCAATCACCTTTTTTTGGGCCACAGGGATGAGAGGAGGAGCTGGGAGCGTTAGCCATGTTGTAGTGGTTTTTCCTATCAAGCTCTGAGGATTCTTCTGCGTGGTGCTGAATGGATCTGAGATCCAATCTCTTTAAATAGACACTCTTCCTTGCTTAGCCGGGGTGTTATGTGCAAAAATACCCTGACCTCTCGCATTCACCTGACACGTGGAAGCTGAAGTTGTTGATACACAGAAGCCGAGGGGTATGACATTAAATGGAAGGCCGAATACATCAATTTGAAGTCATCGGAGGAGGAACCCGCCTTGCAATGCCGAAGACAATCTGCACGCCGGACACATCATCATTGAAGCCTAGTTCGGGGGCTACTAAGGGAGTCCTGGACTAAGGGGTCCTCGGGCGTCCGGCCTGTTAGCTGTGGGCCGGACTAATGGGCTGTGAAGATACAAAGACCAAAGACTCTTATCCGTATCTGAATGGGACTCTCCTTGGCATGGAAGGCAAGCTTGGCGACTAAATATGAAGATTCCTTTTTCTATAACCGACCTTATGTAACCCTAGATCCCTCCGGTGTCTATATAAACCAGAGGGCTAGGTCCGTAGAGGCCAATATTCATCATCATAGTCAGATAGGCTAGACTTCTAGGGTTTCAGCCATTACGATCTCGTGGTAGATCAAATCTTGTAATACTCATATTCATCAAGATCAAAGCAGGAAGTAGGGTATTACCTCCATAGAGAGGGCCCGAACCTGGGTAAACATTGTGTCCCCTGTCTCCTGTTACCATCGACCTTACACGCATAGTTCGGGACCCCCTACACGAGATCCGCCGGTTTTGACACCGACACGCACCACCTGCGTCGGCGCCCGGTCATATGGATGTCGGATGGCATTCAGAAGCACCTCCCGCGTCGCGTCGGGACGAACAAGAAGATAGGAAGTGACAAAGCACGGAGACCAGGGACTCACCACGGGTGTCGGGTTCGCCTGGCTGTACGGAGCCTTCCCGAACTCCCAGTCGTCCCGCAGCCCGGCCTTGGAGATGTCGTTGACCCGACGGTCGACCTGATCCTCCCCCAGTTGCAAGTTCGACATGCGGTTGGGGTCCTGGAGTCCGGTCATCTGACCGATGATGTGGGTGTGCTGCTACAGTGGCAGTACCCGACGCCGGATGAAGGCAGTGATGAGGTCGGTGCCGGTGCGCCCTTCCCGCTCCCTCATCTCCTATAGCCGCTGGCACAAGTTCAGCACCTCCTGCGACGGGTGCTTGGGATAATAACCCCAGTTCTGTTTCGCCTGCGGCAGCGCGTCGATGAAAGGCGGCAAGTTGATGCGGTCCACGCCGAGGTTGCGGATGTAGAAGAAGGAGTTCTGCTACTTCTTGGCGGAGTCCTCCAGTGGCATCTTGGGGCAGTCAGCGCCCGTCCGCTTGTAGATGACGGCGGCCCCGCAATCGGACATCTCCCCGGCCCTTGGCCCCTGCTGCTTCAAGGAGAAGAAGCGCACCTAGAGATCGATTGAGGGCTCGAGCCCCAGGTATACCTCGTAGAGGGTGACGAAGCCGAAAAGCTGCACGATGGCGCTCGCTCCAAGATGATGGGCTGGAGCCTGAAGAACTCCAGGAAGTTGCGGAAGAAGCTGCTCGCAGGAAGACCGAACCCGCGCTTGAAGTGCGGGTAGAACACCACACGCTCCATGCCCTCGGGCTCGGGCTCCCGCTCGCCCTGCGGCAGGCGCGCAGCAACCTCCGCCTCCCCCGGCAAGCGCTTGGTGGAGCGGAGATAGTCGATGTCGAACATGGCGATGGTCGAGCCCATCCACGAGCCCGAGGGGAGTGCCATCAGCAAAGACAAAGAGAGGAATGTGGAAAAATGGTGATAGAGCTCAACTCGAAGCAGTGGGCGTCGCAGCGCGCGGCAGTCGCAAGAAGCTGAGGGAGGATGAAGATGCAGGGGAGCGCGAGCGAGAATGATTTCCGCCGCTCCCCTCCCCCCAATTTATAAGCCATGGTTTGAAACGTGGGGAAGTGGGATCATCTGCACTCGCCCCTCCCACTTCCCCGCAATAAGTGTGCACGTACGCACACAATAACTGCCTCGAGAATGGCAACCGACTCGCGAACGCCGCATTAAATCCGCATGCATGGGCCGAGGGCGCCCAGTGGCGGGCCCCAATGCGTTGCCCTGTCCCATCGCGCGCGTGGCCTTTCAGGCCCCTCCAGCTTCCAGGCGCCATGTGGCGCCCATGCGAAGCCCAAAAGATTGCCCCAAGATTCGACAGACTCCTCGGTTTCTCACCCCTCGCCGGGGTGCCGCGATCTGGCTTCCGGAAGTCGGCACATAGTGGGTGTTGCCGGACCTGGCGGTTGCAAAATTCGCCTCCTCAGGGGGGGACTGCGAAGGCCCTCCCACCCAAAGACGGCGGACCTTCATAGCTTCGGGGACTACTGTCGAGGGGATGAACCCGGGGCAGGCAATGGAACCCGGATCCTTTGCAAAAACAACGGGGCTCGCAACACCCCTCAAGCCGGCCCGTGCTTGGCCGGGTTGCTCAACCCGGCCAAGCCCCTCAACCTGGCCGAACTCCTCAACCCGGCTCCAATGGCTGACACAAGGCGGCCGAACGCGGCACACCAAGGCTTCTCCAACAAGCCAGCCCCCCTTTTGGCGTGTTCCTCAACCCGGCCTCGGTTGAGCTCCCGTCCCATCCCGGCCGTACGATGGGACAAGTCTCCATTCACGGGTGAGCAAGGCCACAGTGCCCCACCTACCCGCTGACCAGGGCCGGCGTGGCTACAGTGCGCCAATCGTCACTGCTGACGCCAGCAAGCGGCGACCTGACGGAGCGCCACTGTAGCGGCCTCAACCCGGCCACTCCCTGACGATCAACAAGATGGCGAACAGTGCCCCTAGGCACGCGGGGCCCATGCCCAGAGAACCCGGCGAGCCCTGACACCAGGCAGGTCCCAGCATCGGCTTCCCTAACACCGACAACCCGGCCCCACGGCCTTGTAACATTACCATTGTACCCCTGGGGGGTTGACCTATAAAACCCCCCAAGAGTCCTCATGCGTACAAGACCATCAACACATTACACACACACCCGCACAAGCAGGGGCACACACTCACCAGGAAAGGGGGCAGCCTTGGCCTGTCTTCCTTCTTCCTCCATACGGCTCAAGGAGCGACTCTGTACTACTGCTTTATCAACCACACTCGGCAAGACTAGGGGTGTTATCTCTCCGGAGAGCCCCGAACCTGGGTATGTCTTGCGTCCCGCGCTCGCTCATGCCGACCTCGCCTCTGGAGCCCACCAGTGCCCTCGAGCCTCCTCCTGTCTTTAGCCATCCCATGGCATCTGCCGTGCGCCCACCACGACAAACCCGCTTAGCATGGAAGATACCGACCACCTCCTGTCATTCCACGAACGATCCAGGCACACAAAAAGGATAATCTTTTAGAAGTTTTTTAGAGGTGGCACATGCAAATTTACTTAGGACGACAGGGTAATACCGCATATTGGTAGGTATGGTGGACTCATCTGGAATAACTTTGGGTTCAAGGTTTTTGATGTACAAGCAGAATTCCCACTTAGTACAGGCGAAGGCTAGCAATTAGATTGAGAAGCGGACAGCTAGAGAGCAACAACGATCATAACCATGCATTATGCATAAGTAACATTGGACACTAGCATGAGTAGGATATGAACACCATGAACATAAATATCATAGAGGCTATGTTGGTTTTGATTCAACTACATGCATGAACCTGTGCCAAGTCAAGCCACTCGAACATTCAGATGAGGATACCATATCATCATACTACATCACAATTATTTTAACGCTATGTTGATATCCAAGATAAATCATTATCCACTCCTAGCTACTTATGCATGGCATGAGAAACTATAATCTCTAATTGTCATTGCAAACATGTTTAATCATAATGGAATGAATCATGGATACTAGGTTAAGCATATTTACACAGACAGAACAAGTCGAGTTCATACCCGTTTCTCTCAGCCACGGCCAGTTCATCGAATATCGTCATTATTGCCTTTCACTTGCACGACCAAATAATATGAAAATAATAATAGTGCAAGAGTGCCGTGGACTAAGCTGGAATTTGCAAAACATTTTATTCAACAGGAGAAGACAAAGTAAAATGGGCTCTTTGTTAGATTGACATTTATTCATATGAGAGCCACTCAATATTTTCATCGTGGTCTTCTCCTCGGTAAGATTCGAATAAAAGGAAAAGAAATTCAGATAAACACAAGGAAATATTTTTGGAGTTTTTGGTTTTCTTGAGCAAGCTGATAAAAGGGAAAAACAAAAACGGGAAAAACTATTTACATGGGAAAGCTCCCAACAAGCAAAAGAAGAACAAGGAAATCTTTTTGGTTTTTCTTTTTAATGCTACTACTAAGCATGCATAGAAAGTAAATTACTACAACTATTTCTTTTGTTTTTCTAAAGTTTTTCAAACACACAAGAAGAAAGCAAGAAAATAAATCTAAGCATGGATGATACAATGAAAAAGTGTGAACACCGACACATAGAATGATATGCGTGAACATGAATGTAATGTCGGTGAGAAACACGTACTCCCCCAAGCTTAGGCTTTTGTCCTAGCTTGGTAGTCGGTCAGTAGCCTGGATGGTAGTAGGGATCCTAAGGAGCAGGCATCCACTCACCCCACTGCTTAGGCTCCTCCTTTGCCGCTGCAGTAGCCTGAGCGTTCCGGTAGGCGATGATGTCTGCAGGCATAATCCTATATTCGCCCCTGGCAGCATGATCAAACAAAGCAGGTGCAGGCAAAGGGATAACATCACGAGTTTTAACACTAAAAACCAGGTTATATGGAATAGGGATGTTAGGAGATTCGATGTCAGTGAAATGGTGGCGATCCATGGCTACGCGGTCTAGGTAAACCTTGGTCAGAGAGTAATCATGATGGCGTATCTCAACATTAAAGTGAGTCGCCAAACGAGTAGAAAAAACCCACCATGTATTTCACCCTGAGATTTATTAAGATGGAGGCGATGAGCCACAATAGCTCCCAAGCTATGTGTGTTGTCGCCCTCCAGTGCCCGTCGTAAAACAGCAAAGTCTGGTGCACTGAGCGCACCTACTTTCTTTCTAGCAAGCAAACACTTCGTAATGAATAAAGCAAAATAATGTATAGCAGGAAAGTGTATGCTAGCGGCAGTAGTAGCTGACACCCTGAAAGTGCAACTATCCCTGGGTGGTTTTGGTAATTCCTAACAACATATAGCTCATTGAGCTAATGCTATTCCAATATAAATATTTCAGGAAAGCGCAATGTTTTGGCATGGCATGGATTAGAAAGTGGACCGTTCAAAATGCTAAGGACAAAGGATTGGCTCAAGCTCAAAGCACAAGACTCTACATTCTCTATTTTAGTGATCCAAGATCACATTGAGTCTATAGGAAAAGCCAATACTATTAAGAAGGGATGAGGTGTTGCTTAATGAGGATCTTGCTCAAAATGCTTAGTGATATGCTCCAAAACCCTCCACTACTTTCTCATATCCACATATGTACTAAACCAAAAAGTCCAACTCGGCCCCACCGATTATGTCCATCCGGAACCACCGAGTTCAGTTGACATAACCACTGCCAGAAACCCTAATCAATTCGGTCTCACCGATAGGGATCTTGGTCTCACCGGGATGGGATTGCAAATTCTCTGTTTCCCTTCATAACGTTTCGGTCAAACCGAGATGAGCGATCGGTCCCACTGAGATTGCAATGCAAACTCTCTGTTTCCTCTTCGTAATGTTTCGGTCCAACCGAGATGAGCGAATCGGTCCCACCGAGTTTGCCTGACCAACTCTCTGTTTGGCTATTACCAAAATCGGTCTCACCGTGTTTGTGTAATCGGTCTCACCGAGATTACGTTATGCCCTAACCCTAATGACATCGGTCCCACCGAGTTGACATGTCGGTCCCACCGAGAATCCTAACATTCACATTTTGAACTAAATCGGTCCGACCGAGTTCTCTGAATCGGTCCCACCGAGTTTGGTGATTTGTGTGTAACGGTTAGATTTTGTGTGGAGGCTATATATACCCCTCCACCCACTCTTCATTCGTGGAGAGAGCCATCAGAACATGCCTACACTTCCAATACATATTTTCTGAGAGAGAATCACCTACACTTGTGTTGAGGTCAAGATATTCCATTCCAAACACATAAATCTTGATCTCTAGCCTTCCCCAAGTTGCTTTCCACTCAAATCTTCTTTCTACCAAATCCAATCCTATGAGGGAGAGTTGAGTGTTGGGGAGACTATCATTTGAAGCACAAGAGCAAGGAGTTCATCATCAACACACCATTTGGTACTTCTTGGAGAGTGGTGTCTCCTAGATTGGCTAGGTGTCAATTGGGAGCCTCCGACAAGATTGTGGAGTTGAACCAAGGAGTTTGTAAGGGCAAGGAGATCGGCTACTTCGTGGAGATCTACCCTAGTGAGGCAAGTCCTTCGTGGGCGATGGCCATGGTGGATAGACAAGGATGCTTCTTCGTGGACCCTTCGTGGGTGGAGCCCTCCGTAGACTCGCGCAACCGTTACCCTTCGTGGGTTGAAGTCTCCATCAACGTGGATGTATGATAGCACCACCTATCGGAACCACGGATAAAAAATCTCCGTGTCAACATTGTGTTTGCTCTCTAAATCTCATCCCTTTACCTTCATGTGCAATTGTTTTACATTCTGTTGCTATACTCTTAGAATTGCATGTGTAGGTTGATTGCTTGACTTGTGATAAGTTGCTAAAATCTGCCAATAACTAAAATTGGGAAAAGGCTAGATTTTTATTTGGTTAAGTAGTCTAATCACCCCCCCCTCTAGACTTACTTTCGATCCTACAAGTGGTATCAAAGCTTTGGTCTCCATTTGCTTTGATTTCCATAGCTTTTGGTGGTCATAGCCTTGGCTTTACAACCTAGGAGAGTATGGCGTCTACCGAGGGAAATTACCACCCTAGAGGTCCTTACTTTGATGGCACTAATTTTGCTAGTTGGAAGCATAAGATGAAAATGCATATTCTTGGACATAACGCCGCCGTTTGGGCTATTGTGTGTATTGGCTTGCAAGGTGAATTCTTTGATGGGAGAGAACCGAACCGTGAAGCTACCGCGGAAGAGTTGAAGATGCTACAATACAATGCTCAAGCTTGTGATATTCTCTTCAACGGATTGTGTCCCGAAGAATTCGACAAAATCAGCCGTCTTGAGAATGCAAAGGAAATTTGGGATACTTTTATTGATATGCACGAAGGTACCGACTCCGTCGAGGAATCCAAATTGGGCGTGCTTCAAAGTCAACTTGACAAGTTCAAAATGAAGGATGGTGAAGGTGTCGCTGAAATGTACTCTAGGCTTCCTCTCATCACAAATGAGATTGCCGGCTTAGGAAGTGAAGAGATGACCGACAAATTCATCATCAAGAAGATCCTAAGAGCCTTGGATGGAATATATGATACCGTGTGCACATTGATCCAAATGATGCCCAATTACAAAGATCTCAAGCCTACGGAAGTCATTGGAAGAATTGTTGCTCATGAAATGTCACTCATGGATAAGGAAGAGCTTCACAACAAGTCAAGTGGTGCTTACAAAGCCTCACGTGATACTCCCACATCTTCAAGTGAGAAACAAAACTTCAATGAAGAATTGAGCCTAATGGTAAATAACTTCAACAAGTTCTACAAGAGTCGAAGCAAAGAAAGAAGTTCCAAGTCAAGGTCCTACAATGACAAAAGATCTTCTAGTCGTGAGCGTAATCGCTACAATTGTGGAAGACCCGGACACTACTCCAATGAGTGTACGGCCCCCTACAAAAGATGAGAAGATTCTCCCAAAAGAAGAAGTAGAAGAGAAGAATCACCACCAAGAGAAAGGCGGAGTAGAAATGATCGTTATGAATGAAGACCCTCTCGGAGAAGCAAGGATTCGGAAAGAAAGGAAAAGTCATCAAGGAGCTACACAAAAAGAAGATATCAAGCTCATGTTGGTGAGTGGGTATCCGGCCCCGACTCCGACAGTCACTCCTAAAGAAGTTATCACTCTGACTCCGAATATACTCAAGATGAAGGTGTTGCCGGTCTAGCACTTGTGTCAACCAACTCCTATGACATATTTGACTCACCAAATGAAGGAATTGGAAGATGCTTCATGGCCAAAGGTCCAAAGGTAACACATCCCGAGTATGTTGATTTCAATAGTGATGAAGATGATTTGCTAGGTGATGATGATTTACTTGTTGACAACTCTAGTGATGAAAACTATGATGAAACGTCAATTAATCATGCTAATCAAGATAAAACGAATGATGATGATAAGAAGGAGATTGAGCGTCTAACCAAAGAACTAAACACTCTTAAGTTAGCTCATGAAACTACCTTGGAAAATCATCGAGAACTTTTAAAGACTCATGATAAGCTACGCTTTGAAAAGCTCAACCTTGAGCAAGAGCATGAGTTTTTAAAGGCAATCAATGATGATCTTCGCAAGAAAAGTTCTTCTTACATTGCCAAGTGTTTACTCTTGTCTACTTACATGCCACAAGTTAAATCTAGCAACAAGAACAAGAAAGATTCTTCATCTAGTAGTAAAAACAATCATGCTAAATCCAATGTTGATGCTTCTAGTAGTTCTCTTGATTCCACTAATGATTCTCTTAGCCAAGTTACACTTGAGCAAGAAAATAGCTTATTGAAGGGAATCATAGAGAAAGGTGTTTACAAGAGTCTTGCCGGAAGTAAGAAATTTGAGGAAATTCTGCGCAAGCAAGGAAGACACCGGAAGAATCAAGGTGTTGGTTTTGAACAAAAGTTCAATGCTAATGGAGTTGAGTGGGAAGAAGATCGATACCCCAAGACAAAGTTTGTTCGTCAACAAGAGAAGTATGATCCTACTTCTTTCAAAGGGACACAAGCTCAAGATGATCTTCCACCACAAGACCACAAGCAAAAAGGCAAGGATGAGCTTCAAGAGGAAATTGATGCATTTGAGGAAGCACCTACGGCCTTGGTCAAGTGGGTTCCCAAGACTACATCAAGTTCCACTTCATAAAGTACAACTACGACTCCAAGGATTCCCATCAAGATGGTGTGTATCCAGAAGAAGAAGAACTAGAGAGTTCTTCAGGGTGACTCCGCCAACATACTTCATTCCTATCATTTTGGCAAGGACAAGTGCAAACAACTTCCATATCTTGCACTAGTTCAAGGAGTCACAAACCCTCTTGTTGGTAAGACAAGGGACAAGGTAACCTAATGCTTTCATGGACATCATTTGTGTATGCATCACTCTATGTCTATGTATATCCTTGTTTGTTCCTTGTGGGACTAACCCGTGTAGGTATTGAAAGTGCAACTCACTCCAAAGGATTGCTCCAAATGATCTACATCAACATTGAGCATCTACATCTTCAACACCTACATGAAGTCATCATCGACCAAACCCAAGGTTAGTTCATTCCCTTTAGGGGGAATATCACATCTAGGGGGAGCTTTACTCAAATCAATGAGCTAAAGCAACTCTAATGGTGTGAACACAACAATGCTTTATGTAAAAGTGGTAACCCCACTTGTGCTTAAACGATGAGTATGACCTATGATCAAATGTTCTCATTTGACTCCTAAGTCAATATACTCATATATAGATGACCTAGTCATCGCCAATTGCTTGATAGATGCTAGAATGTTTGTGCATGCTTTGACACATACTTCATTTGCCATTTCATTGTGTGAGCATGTAGGATGCATATTTTACTCATTCGAGGACATCCATTTGTTGCTATGATTGTTTGGCTCTTTCTCTTTTGCCAAATGGATGGACAAGAATGCCTAAGAACACCCTCTAGCTATCTATGCTTTTCTCGTCTCAAACTCTATTCATGCTACATCACAAAGTTTGATCAAGTCAGATTCGAACCACTCTGTGTGAGGAGCACTCGGAGATCCCGATTCGTCATAGACTTAAACCTCCAAAACCTCTTTGTGCATCTCGGTCTGACTGATTCATCCTTTTCGGTCCTACCGAGTCACCAAGTTGATCTAGGGTTTTCAATCTCGGTGCAACCAATTAGAACTTTTCGGTCACACCGAGTTGCAGTAACTGCTTGCAGTTTTGCATCTCGGTGCCACCGAGTCGTTCCACTCGGTCACACCGACAGGGTCAGGTTATATATACCGCTGGGTCAAAATTTGGAAATTTCTCCGAACCCCTTCGCCCGCGCGTAACCTACTCTGCCTCCTCTGGTCTCCGGGTCGTCCTCTCGTCGCCAGCGACCTCCTGCCGCTGGTCTCCGCCGCCGTCAACGGAAATCTTCTCCGCCGTTGCCGCGGTAGCAAGTTCGTCGCCGCTCTAGGGTACGGACTTGATCATTGTGCTAATTTTTAACTCCGATTCCTAGCACATTGCTTTGCCATGTTTCTTACCATAATTGAAATCATCCTGTCCAGGGAAAACGTCCCGTAGATTAGTTTTGATTTGAAAATTTAGGGTTAGGTCTCCGCCGAATTCATCTCGGACCGACCGAGTTGTAGAAATCGGTCTCACCGATTTTGGCTTAGGCCAGAGCACACACATTTTTGGTCCTACCGAAAATAGCAAATCGGTGTGACCGAGTTCGATTCTCTGTGAAACCCTAGGAGTCTCGGTACCACCAAACTGTGACTCGGTCTGACTGAGTTCACTAGTTCAGGTTCCAAAAGCTGCTTCGGTATCACTGAGTTTACAAATCGGTAGATCCGAAATGCTTTCTGTGAAGAACTAAAACTAAGTTTTTAAGTCATCTGTTTTGCAAAAACTCATGTACTTTGTGATGCTCATCTACTCTACCTCATCTATAACCTATTCACAGGGTCTGCTGGCAGTTTTCTTGCAAGATGTCTGACCAAAGTGACAGCCAGAACAAGTCAGAGGAACAGGTTCAGTTGAGTGAGGGCACTAGTCCCTCTAGCAGCTATGATGATGGCAGCAGGAGCACTCCAAGCAACTTGCCAAAGGCTGCTACCAGAACAAGGAAGAAGAGAACTTCTGACTCTGAAGATGAAGACTATGTGGCTGTTGAAGATGAAGCCACTTCCAAGAAGAAGTGCTGAAGAAAGAACATGGCACAGCTGCTGCAACAAAGTCTGGTCTGAAAACTAAAATGCCAGCAAGAAGACAGCCCATGTCTAAGCCAAGGAAAGTTTCCATAGATGAAACTATGAAGTTCACTATTGAGTCTGAAGAAGAGGCAGCTCGAGAAGATAAGAAGAAGAAGAGGGCCAGAACCACTACTGCCAGAGTTCTTGGCAAGCCCTCAATGAGGAAAGATTCTGAAGAAGAGGAAGAGGAAGAGAATGCAACACCAGCACCCAAAGCTCAAAAGCTCATGGGAGATGCAATCAGATCAGGGGCTGCTCCATCTAAGCCCAAAACTGGTCCTAAGACTGCTGCTCCAGCTCCAAAGCCAAAACCCAAGAGGAGCACCAGGAACATCCCTACTGTGGAGAAAAACAAGGCCCCAGTGCCTCGGGCTGCTGAAGAAGAAGAAGATGATTCTGTTATTTTGAGGAAGCTGAAGCCAAAGATCCCTGATCACAATGATGCACACCCAGTTGCAGAGAACATGAAAATCAGGAAGGATTCAGGATTAAGGCTATGGAGAGAGTCAGATCCATATGCCACTAGGAGAAGGACTGTTGTGGACTACAGATTCCACACTAAGGAACAACAGGACTTCTATGAGACTGTTTTACTTGACAAGAAGCCCATAGTGTGTGACATGAGATGGGTTGATTGGAAATTCATCAAGGAGAATGAGGATCACTTCCCTGGTGTATATGACAGCTTCAAGGCATGTGGAGTTGATGAGTTTGTGGCTCAGAAATTCACCAAGTGGAATGATGAGCTCATTATGCAATTCTACGGCACTGCACACTTCTTTCTAGATGGAAGGATTGTGTGGATGTCTGAGGGTACTAGGTACCAGTCTACTTTTGAAGAATGGGCAAAACTCATAAATGCTCCTAAGGAACATGAGGATGACTTGGATGTCTATGCCAAGAAGAAGAAAGACCACAACTCTATGGCAAATATGTACAAAGAGATCCCTGATGATGCTTTGGACACACATAAGTTTGGATCTGTACACTATTTGTTGTCTGGTCTGCCCAATCAATTGGATTCTGAGGCACACACTTCTTCCCAAGTCAGGTGATCACAAGATGATCAGAGGACATGCTATCAACTTGATGCACATATTTGATGTCCCACAAAAGTTCAAGGTTATGAGCCTGATTGTGGAAACAATCAAGAGGACTGCAGCTGATCAGAAGAGAAGTTGTGTATATGCCCCAACATCCAGGAGCTCATTAACTCAAAGATGGGCAAGGGCAAGTACATCTTGGACAAAGAGCATCTTCCCATCTATCCTGAATTTGAGGACAACACAGTAGTCATGACTGAGAATGAACCATCATCTGTGCAAGCACAAGAGAAGAAAGCCAAAGCTAAAGCTAAGAAGGCTGCAAAGATGCCAACTATGGAAGAGGCATCTCAGGTCTTCTTGAAGAGCAAGCTGTTGGGAATCGTAGCATAATTTAAAATTTTCCTACGCTCACCAAGATGCATCTATGGAGTCTACTAGCAACGAGGGGAAAGGAGTGCATCTACATACCCTTGTAGATCGCGAGCGGAAGCGTTCCAATGAACGTGGATGACGGAGTCGTACTCGCCGTGATCCAAATCACCGATGACCGAGTGCCGAACGGACGGCACCTCCGCGTTCAACACACATACGGTGCAGCGACGTATCCTCCTTCTTGATCCAGCAAGGGGGAAGGAGAGGTTGATGGAGATCCAGCAGCACGACGGCGTGCTGGTGGATGTAGCGGGTCTCCTGCAGGGCTTCGCCGAGCATCTGCGAGAGAGAGAGAGGTGTTGCAGGGGAGGAGGGAGGCGCCCAAGGCTGTGTGTTGCTGCCCTCCCTCCCCCCCTTTATATAGGCCCCCTGGGGGGGGCGCCGGCCCTAGAGATCAGATCCAAAGGGGGGGCGGCGGCCAAGTGGGGGGGAAGGGGTGCCTTGCCCCCCAAGGCAAGGGGGAAGCTCCCCCCTAGGGTTCCCAACCCTAGGCGCATGGGGGGAGGCCCAAGGGGGGCGCCCCAGCCCACTAAGGGCTGGTTCCCTTCCACTTTCAGCCCACGGGGCCCTCCGGGATAGGTGGCCCCACCCGGTGGACCCCCGGGACCCTTCCGGTGGTCCCGGTACAATACCGGTAACCCCCGAAACTTTCCCGGTGGCCGAAACTTGACTTCCTATATATAATTCTTCACCTCCGGACCATTCCGGAACCTCTCGTGATGTCCGGGATCTCACCCGGGACTCCGAACAACTTTCGGGTTTCCGCATACATATATCTCTACAACCCTAGCGTCACCGAACCTTAAGTGTGTAGACCCTACGGGTTCGGGAGACATGCAGACATGACCGAGACACCTCTCCGGTCAATAACCAACAGCGGGATCTGGATACCCATGTTGGCTCCCACATGTTCCACGATGATCTCATCGGATGAACCATGGTGTCGAGGATTCAATCAATCCCGTATGCAATTCCCTTTGTCAATCGGTATGTTACTTGCCCGAGATTCGATCGTCGGTATCCCAATACCTTGTTCAATCTCGTTACCAGCAAGTCTCTTTACTCGTACCGCAATGCATGATCCCGTGACTAACGTCTTAGTCACATTGAGCTCATTATGATGATGCATTACCGAGTGGGCCCAGAGATACCTCTCCGTCACACGGAGTGACAAATCCCAGTCTCGATCCGTGCCAACCCAACAGACACTTTCGGAGATACCCGTAGTGCACCTTTATAGTCACCCAGTTACGTTGTGACGTTTGGCACACCCAAAGCACTCCTACGGTATCCAGGAGTTGCACGATCTCATGGTCTAAGGAAAAGATACTTGACATTGGAAAAGCTCTAGCAAACGAAACTACACGATCTTTTATGCTATGCTTAGGATTGGGTCTTGTCCATCACATCATTCTCCTAATGATGTGATCCCGTTATCAACGACATCCAATGTCCATGGTCAGGAAACCGTAACCATCTATTGATCAACGAGCTAGTCAACTAGAGGCTTACTAGGGACATGGTGTTGTCTATGTATCCACACATGTATCTGAGTTTCCTATCAATACAATTTTAGCATGGATAATAAACGGTTATCATGAACAAGGAAATATAATAATAACCAATTTATTATTGCCTCTAGGGCATATTTCCAACAGTCTCCCACTTGCACTAGAGTCAATAATCTAGTTCACATCACCATGTGATTAACACTGACAGGTCACATCACCATGTGACCAACATCTAAAGAGTTTACTAGAGTCAACAATCTAGTTCACATCATTATGTGATTAACACTCAATGTGTTCTGGTTTGATCATGTTATGCTTGTGAGAGAGGTTATTAGTCAACGGGTCTGAACCTTTCAGAACCGTGTGCTTTACGAATATCTATGTCATCTTGTGGATGCTACCACGCGCTATTTGGAGCCATTTCAAATAATTGCTCTACTATACGAATCCGGTTTACTGCTCAGAGTCATCCGGATTAGTGACAAAGTTCGCATCGACGTAACCCTTTACGACGAACTCCTTTTCACCTCCATAATCGAGAAAATTCCTTAATCCACTAGGTACTAAGGATAAGTTCGACCGCTGTCATGAGATCCTTCCCCGGATCACTATTGTACCCTCTTGACCAACTCATGGCAAGGCACACTACATGTGCGGTACACAACATAGCATGCTATAGAGCCTACGTCTAAAGCATAGGGGACGACCTTCGCCCTTTCTCTATCTTCTGCTGTGGTCAGGTCTTGAGTCTTACTCAATACTCACACCTTGTAACACAGCCAAGAACTCCTTCTTTGCTGATCTATTTTGAACTCTTTCAAAATTATGTCAAGGTGTGCTATCTTTTTGAAAGTATCATCAGGCGTCTTGATCTATCTCTATGGATCTTGATGCCCAATTTGTAAGCAGCTTTATCCAGGTCTTCCTTTGAAAAACTCCTTTCAAACAACCCTTTATGCTTTCCAGAATTTTTTTACATCATTTCGGATCAACAATATGTCATTTACATATACTTATCAGAAATGTTGTAGCGCTCCCACTCACTTTATTGTAAATACAAGTTTCTAACAAACTTTGTATAAACCCAAAAACTTTGATCACTCCATCAAAGCGTATATTCTGACTCCGAGATACTTGCTCTAATCCATGGAAGGATCGCTGGAGCTAGCATACCTTTTAGCATCCTTAGGATCGACAAAACCCTTCTGATTGTATCACATACAACCTTTCCTTACGAAAACTGGTAAGGAAACTTGTTTTGACATCCATCTGCCAGATTTCATAAATGCAGCTAATGCTAACATGATTCCGACGGACCTAAGCATCGTTACGGATGAGAAAAACTCATCGTAGTCAACTCCTTAAACTTGTGAAAATACTCTTTGCCACAAGTCGAGCTTCATAGACGGTAACATTACCGTCCATGTCCGTCTTCTTCTTGAAGATCCATTTATCTCAATGTCTTGCCGATCATCTTGCAAGTTCATCAAAGTCCATGCTTTGTTCTGATACATGGATTCTATCTCGGATTTCATGGCCTCGAGCCATTCGTCGGAATATGGGCCCACCATCGCTTCTCCATAGCTCGTAGGTTCATTGTTGTCTAGCAACATGACTTCCAAGACAGGATCACGCATTACTCTGAAGTAGTGCGCATCCTCGTCGTCCTACGAGGTTTGGTAGTGACTTGATCCGAAGTTTCATGATCACCATCATAAGCTTCCACTTCAATTGGTGTAGGTGCCACAGGAACAACTTCCTGTGCCCTGCTACATACTAGTTAAAGCGACGGTTCAATAACCTTATCATGTCTCCACCATCCTCCCACTCAATTCTTTCGAGAGAAACTTTTCCTCGAGAAAGGACTCGTTTCTAGAAGCAATTACTTTTGCTTCCAGATCTGAAATAGGAGGTATACCCAACTGTTTTTGGGTATTCTATGAAGATGCATTTATCCGCTTTGGGTTCGAGCTTATCAGCCTGAAACTTTTTCACATAAGCATCGCAGCCCCAAACTTTTAAGAAACGACAACTTAGGTTTCTCTAAACGGTGTCGTCTCAACGGAATTGCGTGGTGCCCCTTTTAAAGTGAATGCAGTTGTCTCTAATGCCTAACCCATAAACGATAGTGGTAATTCGATAAGAAACATCATGGTATGCACCATATCCAATAGGGTGCAGTTATGATGTTCGGACACACCATCACACTATGGTGTTCTAGGCGGTATTAATTGTGAAACACTTTCCACAATGTCTCAATTGTGTGCCAAACTCGTATCTTAGATACTCATCTCTATGATCATATCACAGACATTTTATCCTCTTGTCACGACGATCTTCAACTTCACTCTGAAATTACTTGAACCTTTCAATAATTCAGACTAGTGTTTCATCAAGTAAATACACTCAGCATCTACTCAAATCATCTGTGAAGTAAGAACATAACGATATCCACTGCATGCCTCAGCACTCATTGGACTGCGTACATCAAAATGTATTACTTCCAATAAGTTGCTCTCTTGTTCCATCTTACTGAAAACGAGGACTTTCAGTCATCTTGCCCATGTGGTATGATTTGCATGTCTCAAGTGATTCAAAATCAAGTGAGTCCAAACGATCCATCTGCATGGAGTTTCTTCATGCATATATATACCAATAGACATGGTTCGCATGTCTCAATCTTTTCAAAACGAGTAAGTCCAAAGATCCATCTATATGGAGCTTCTTCATGCGTTTTATACCAATATGACTCAAGTAGCAGTGCCACAAGTATGTGGTACTATCATTACTATCTTATATCTTTTGGCACGAACATGTGTATCATGGCGATCAAGATTCATTTCAGGTGCAAGACCATTGAAGGTATTATTCAAATAAACAGAGTAACCATTATTCTCCTTAAATGAATAACCGTATTGCGATAAACATAATCCAATCATGCTTAACGCAAACACCAATTCTCGATGGTAGAGGGAGCATTCGATGCTTGATCACATCAACCTTGGAAACACCTCCAACACATATCGTCATCTCACCTTTAGCTAGTCTCCGTTTATTCCGCAGCTTTTATTTCGAGTTACTAACACTTAGCAACCGAACCGGTATCTAATACCCTGGTGCTGCTAGGAGTACTAGTAAAGTACACATTCATATAACGTATATCCAATATACTTCTGTCGACCTTGCCTGCCTTCTCATCTACCAAGTATCTAGGGTAGTACTGCTTCAGTGACCGTTCCTCTCATTACAGAAGCACTTAGTCTCGGGTTTGGGTTCAACCTTGGGATTCTTCACTAGAGCAGCAAACGACTTGCTGTTTCATGAAGTATCCCTTTTGCCCTTGCCCTTCTTAAACTAGTGGTTTTACTAACCATCAACAATTGATGCTCCTTCTTGATTTCTACTCTCGCGGTGTCAAACATCGCGAATAGCTCAAGGATCATCATAACTATCCTTGATATGTTATAGTTCATCACGAAGCTCTACTGGCTTGGTGGCAGTGACTATGGAGAACTATCACTATCTCATCTGGGAGATTAACTCCCACTCGATTCAAGCGATTGTGGCACTCAGACAATATGAGCACATCCTCAACGATTGAGCTTTTCTCCCTTAGTTTGCAGGCTTAAGAAACTTGTCAGAGGTCTCATACCTCTTGACGTGGGCACTAGTCTGAAATCCCAATTTCAGTCTTCGGAACATCTCACATGTTCTGCGACGTTTCAAAAAAAATGTCTTTGGTGCCACAATTCTAAACCGCACTGAACTATCACGTAGTCATCAAAACGTGTATGTCAGATGTTTCGTAACATCTACAGACGACGCTGAGGTTCAACACACCGAGCGGTGCATTAAGGACATAAGCCTTCTGTGCAGCAATGAGGACAATCCTCAGTTTACGGACCCAGTCCGCATAATTGCTACTACCAACTTTCAACTAAATTTTCTCTAGGAACATATCTTAACCAGTAGAACTAAAGCGCAAGCTATGACATAATTTGCAAATACCTTTTTGACTATGTTCATGATAATGAAGTTCATCTGATTATGAACTCCCACTCAGATAGACATCCCTCTAGTCATCTAAGTGAAACATGATCCGAGTTTAACTAGGCCGTGTCCGATCATCACGTGAGACGGACTAGTCAAGATCGGTGAACATCTCCATGTTGATCATATCTTCTATACGACTCATGCTCGACCTTTCGGTCCTCCGTGTTCCGAGGCCATGTCTGTACATGCTAGGCTCGTCAAGTCAACCTAAGTGTATTGCGTGTGTTCCGAGGCCATGTCTGTACATGCTAGGCTCATCAACACCCGTTGTATTCGAACGTTAGAATCTATCACACCCGATCATCACGTGGTGCTTCGAAACAACGAACCTTCGCAACGGTGCACAGTTAGGGTGAACACTTTCTTGAAATTATTATAAGGGATCATCTTACTTCCTACTGTCATTCTAAGCAAATAAGATGCAAAAACATGATAAACATCACATGCAATCAAATAGTGACATGATATGGCCAATATCATCATGCTCCTTTGATCTCCATCTTCGGGGCACCATGATCATCTTCGTCACCGGCATGACACCATGATCTCCATCATCATGATCTCCATCATTGTGTCTTCATGAAGTCGTCACGCCAACGATTACTTCTACATCTATGGCTAACGCGTTTAGCAACAAAGTAAAGTAATTTACATGGCGTTATTCAATGACACGCAGGTCATGCAAAATAATAAAGACAACTCCTATGGCTCCTGCCGGTTGTCATACTCATCGACATGCAAGTCGTGATTCCCATTACAAGAATATGATCAATCTCATACATCACATATATCATTCATCACATCTTCTGGCCATATCACACCACATAGCACTTGCTGCAAAAACAAGTTAGACGTCCTCTAATTGTTGTTGCAAGTTTTTACGTGGTTTGTAGGTTTCTAGCAAGAACGTTTCTTACCTACGTATGACCACAACGTGATTTGCCAATTTCTATTTACCCTTCATAAGGACCCTTTTCATCGAATCCGTTCCGACTAAAGTAGGAGAGACAGACACCCGCTAGCCACCTTATGCAACTTGTGCATGTCAGTCGGTGGAACCTGTCTCACGTAAGTGTACGTGTAAGGTCGGTCCGGGCTGCTTCATCCTACAATGCCGCCGAAACAAGAAAAGACTAGTAGCGGCAAGAAGAATTGGCAAACTCAACGCCCACAACTTCTTTGTGTTCTACTCGTGCATAGTAACTACGCATAGACCTGGCTCATGATGCCACTGTTCGGAATCTTAGCATAATTTAAAATTTTCCTACGCTCACCAAGATGCATCTATGGAGTCTACTAGCAACGAGAGGAAAGGAGTGCATCTACATACCCTTGTAGATCGCGAGCGGAAGCGTTCCAATGAACGTGGATGACGGAGTCGTACTCGCCGTGATCCAAATCACCGATGACCGAGTGCCGAACGGACGGCACCTCCGCGTTCAACACACATACGGTGCAGCGACGTCTCCTCCTTCTTGATTCAGCAAGGGGGAAGGAGAGGTTGATGGAGATCCAGCAGCACGACGGCGTGGTGGTGGATGTAGCGGGTCTCCTGCAGGGCTTCGCCGAGCTTCTGCGAGAGAGAGAGAGGTGTTGCAGGGGAGGAGGGAGGCGCCCAAGGCTGTGTGTTTCTGCCCTCCCTCCCCCACTTTATATAGGCCCCCTGGGGGGGGGCGCCGGACCTGGAGATCAGATCCAAAGGGGGGGTGGCGCCCAAGTGGGGGGGAAGGGGTGCCTTGCCCCCCAAGGCAAGGGGGAAGCTCCCCCCTAGGGTTCCCAACCCTAGGCGCATGGGGGGAGGCCCAAGGGGGGCGCCCCAGCCCACTAAGGGCTGGTTACCTTCCACTTTCAGCCCACGGGGCCCTCCGGGATAGGTGGCCCCACCCGGTGGACCCCCGGGAGCCTTCCGGTGGTCCCGGTACAATACCGGTAACCCCCGAAACTTTCCCGGTGGCCGAAACTTGACTTCTTATATATAATTCTTCACCTCCGGACCATTCCGGAACCTCTCGTGACGTCCGGGATCTCATCCGGGACTCCGAACAACTTTCGGGTTTCCGCATACATATATCTCTACAACCCTAGCGTCACCGAACCTTAAGTGCGTAGACCCTACGGGTTCGGGAGACATGCAGACATGACCGAGACACCTCTCTGGTCAATAACCAACAGAGGGATCTGGATACCCATGTTGGCTCCCACATGTTCCACGATGATCTCATCGGATGAACCACGGTGTCGAGGATTCAATCAATCCCGTATGCAATTCCCTTTGTCAATCGGTATGTTACTTGCCCGAGATTCGATCGTCGGTATCCCAATACCTTGTTCAATCTCGTTACCGGCAAGTCTCTTTACTCGTACCGCAATGCATGATCCCGTGACTAACACCTTAGTCACATTGAGCTCATTATGATGATGCATTACCGAGTGGACCCAGAGATACCTCTCCGTCACATGGAGTGACAAATCCCACTCTCGATCCGTGCCAACCCAACAGACACTTTCGGAGATACCCGTAGTGCACCTTTATAGTCACCCAGTTACGTTGTGACGTTTGGCACACCCAAAGCACTCCTACGGTATCCGGGAGTTGCACGATCTCATGGTCTAAGGAAAAGATACTTGACATTGGAAAAGCTCTAGCAAACAAAACTACACGATCTTTTATGCTATGCTTAGGATTGGGTCTTGTCCATCACATCATTCTCCTAATGATGTGATCCCGTTATCAACGACATCCAATGTCCATGGTCAGGAAACCGTAACCATCTATTGATCAACGAGCTAGTCAACTAGAGGCTTACTAGGGACATGGTGTTGTCTATGTATCCACACATGTATCTGAGTTTCCTATCAATACAATTTTAGCATGGATAATAAACAATTATCATGAACATGGAAATATAATAATAACCAATTTATTATTGCCTCTAGGGCATATTTCCAACACAAGCAAGACCAGCTTGGATATCTGATCCAATCCACTCTGAGGATTGAGCAGGGCCTGGCCACCCTGACCAAGAACCAGGAGAGCTTGGAAAGGATTGTTGAGACAAAATTCTATGACCTTGATGTCAAGATCACAGAGATCCAAACTGCAGTTGAGCAACTTCAGGAGGAAGCAGAGGAGAAGAAGGGCAAGTCTACCACAGATGCATTTGCTAGAGTGCCCAGAGGACAGAGATCTGCTGCAGTGCCAGTGACAGACACTAGAGCTATGGCATCAGCACCAGCAACTACAGCTCCAGTTCCAGCTCCAGCAGCTACTCCACTAGCTCCAGCCACTTCATCAGAAGCTTTCGTCCTTGGCGTTCTCTCAACACCACCTCCCGAAGATCAAGCCTGAGAGTCGTATAGCACTATGCATTTTTGAACTTTTTGGTAACTTGTTGCCAAAGGGGGAGAAAAATGTATAGATCATAGGCTTCGAGAGAGAGAGTGTTGGCTTTTATCTCTCTTTGCACTCTTTTTGGTTGGTTTGAAACTTCAATGTGTGCTTGTGTGATACTGATACTTATTTGGTCAAGTGTTTGATCATATGCTACCCTTAATGCTTGTTGGTTAATGCTATCTTTCATATCCTATTATGATCATTCACTTTGCTTGGTGATGAGTGCATGCTTTTAATCTCTATCATTTTGAGCGCTCCACCAAGATGTATGTGACATGGAAGAGCAACCCATGATCCTAATCGATTGCGCGTTTGCATTCAAAAGCAAATCTTAAATAATGCACAAATTTAGGGGGAGCTCTTGCTTATCACATACTTCTCAAAGAGACGATGTTTTTCAATCTTATTTATCATTTGTCGAAGCTTTGATCTAGATGTTGTCATCAATTACCAAAAGTGGGGAGATTGAAAGTGCAACTATCCCTGGGTGGTTTTGGTAATTGCTAACAACATATAGCTGTAACGCCCACGATGCGGCTATATCTCCCACGTGTCGAGGCACGACTTAGAGGCATAACCGCATAGTGGTTTTGTCGCAAGAAGGGTCATCTTCACACAATCCCATGTAATGAACAAGACTGGGATAAAGAGTTGGCTTACAATCGCCACTTCACACAATACATAAAAATAATCCATACATCATCCAGAATACACACATAGACCGACTACGGTCAAGATCCAAATGAAAATAAGATAACCCCAAATGCTAGATCCCCGATCGTCCCAACTGGGCTCCACTACTGATCATCAGGAAAAGACACATAGTAACAACCACATTCCTCATCGAACTCCCACTTGAGGTCGATCCCATCATCTGCACTGGCATCGTCGGCACCTGCAACTGTTTTGGTAGAATCTGTGAGTCACGAGGACTCAGCAATCTCACACCCGCGAGATCAAGACTATTTAAGCTTATAGGAAAAGATGGTGTAATGAGGTGGAGCTGCAGCAGGCACTAAGCATATATGGTGGCTAACATACGCAACAGAGAGCGAGAAGAGAAGCAACGGGACGGTCGTCATCTAGCAATGACCAAGAAGTGATCCTGAAATCCTAGTTACCTCATTCATAACTCAAACCGTGTTCACTTCTCGGGCTCCACCGAGAAGAGACCATCACGGCTATACACACGGTTGATGTATTTTAATTGGGTCAAGTGACAAGTTCTCTACAACCGGACATTAACAAATTCCCATCTGCCTCATAACTGCGGGCACGGCTTTCGAAAGATAATACCCTGCAGGGGTGTCCCAACTTAGCCCATCATAAGCTCTCACGGTCAACGAAGGATAACCTTCTCCCGGAAAGACCCGATCAATCTCGGAATCCCGGTTAACAAGACATTTCGACAATGGTAAAACAAGACTAGCAAAGCCGCCCGATGCGCCGACAAATCCCGATAGGAGCTGCACATATCTCGTTCTCAGGGCACACCGGATGAGACATCCTACGAGTAAAACCAGACCTCGAGTTTCCAGGAGGGGGCCCCCGCAGTCTACT